>NW_024061839.1:0-194173 GCF_006381635.1 Hibiscus syriacus
AAGTGTTTGAACATGGTTCAACTCTCCATGACGTTGACTTCACAACACGTTTCGTTATTATTTTCAGTCCATGGTGTACACGACGTTCCATGTTCCTGAAAATTTAAATAATACTTAGTAAATATATGATAGTTACGAATTTAAAGAATAATACTTGTATGGTTTCTTTTCTTGTAGTACCACTGTTGAATAGAGGCTCGAAAAACTCCATTACATAGTAATAGGTAATTTTCGGAATGACGACTTAGAGCGTTGATTGATTCTGCACTATTAGACGTCATGAAAATATCTTGCTCCAAGTTGATGTACTCTTGACCATCTTTCAAACCCACATCTTCTAGTGTTTGAGCACATTGAGGCAAAATACGTCTTAAACAATTATATACTTATTAAATCCACTTCCCGATAAGCTTTTACAGCCTTCCAGTATGTCCATTTGTGATTTTTTATACCAGCAGACCTTGATTTTAGATTTATGTAAATGAACACCACAAGTCCATGAAAGCATCTGGGAAACACCTTCTAACAGCGTTGCCAATTGATTTTGCCCTATCGGATATGATTGTCAGATTGCTAATAGGACTTATGCAATCGCTAAGATGCCCCATAAACCATGTCCATGAATCAGAGGTTTCAGATTTGCCAACCCCCGTAAGATATTGGCAGTATCTCATTGTTAGCATCCATGACTACTGCTAATAAGTTTACTCCAAGGTATCGACCTTTCAAATGTGCTCCATCAACTATAAAACTGGGCGCATGCAAGTAATAAACAAACGAATCTACAAAATCTATACACAAGAAAATAATCATTAAATGTGAAATGCATGCAATTAAAAAAATGAGTCAAAAAATTATAATTATTTACTAACCGCAGCACTAATAGAGATAACAGCAACTCAAAGCGTCCATCTCTATCTATTTTGATATGAGTTACCGACCCAGGATTTTTCAGCTTTAAATTGTGACAATAAGCCGACAGTTGGGCAAATGATACTTCTGGCGACCCCCTCAACAATTCCAAGGTATAACATTGGCTCTCCAAGCTTGAGAATATGAGATACTAATCTTGAATCGAGCATTCATGTCAACATAATTTCATGTCCCCAATATACCCTTCCATTCAAAAACATTAACTCAGCCAGAAAACCACCAAAACCTTTTTGTTTGCATGTCTATGGTGAGGAAAAACTTGGGTTCTTGAACATGTATGTTTATCAATAAAAGTCCTAACTGAAACATTTCGCAATCTTTTATCCTCTTTGCAATCATATACCTTGTTTCGAAACGATCTTTGCTTGATTTGTTAACTTTTAGTTGATAGTCATCTTCCACACATTTCGTATACAAGCTATCTTCAAGTCTTCCTTTGTATCAAACAATCATCTTTCTTGATATGAATAACTTTTGTGTAACAATCAACTGCTATCTTTACCAACTCTTCTTCCGGTATCTGAAGTAATTCTGGCATATTCCAGTTATACTCCCGTGGCATTTTCTTTTTCCTTTCTTCAGGGACTTCTTCTTCTTATTCTTCTTCTTCTTCTTCAGGGTTATATGAATTACAGAATGGATGTTCAACATGTTCATTCACAGTCGTAACTTCCTCCTCATTATCATCAACAACATCTTCCTCGGAAGCGGCTGTTCATCATCAAAATTTGGGTATTGACCAATATCAAAATCATTACATGCAGGTCTGTTCTTCTTCCATCATATCATCAAATCCGAGTATTGACCAAGATCAAAAGTCCAGGTATTGACCAAGATCAAATTTCGAATACTGACTAGTACTCACAATTTTTCTGTTGGCTCATAATCGTCTAATTGGTCAATACGAAAACTGGAATTTGGTGCTGAAATATGATTGGGATTTGGATTAGGAAAAGGTTGTGGGTTTTTAGATTGTGTTTGATATTATTTTGGTATTGGAAATGTGGTGAAACAAAATTTGCTTGGTGATGAATTGTGGTGGAACCATTAAATTTTGGGTTGAAGAACTTAGTTGATTACTACCCGCTACTGACCCAACTTCACTACTTCTAGGTTCAACAACATACAATGTAACATCATCTTTTGCGAAACACTAATGTAAGCAATGAACTGTTCAACATCTTCATTGTCGGTTAACAATAAATTTTACCTTTTCTCTGATAAGATAGCCTAAATCCACTTAGAGGCTCTAAATTCAATTTCTTTGCAACACTAACATCAGAGTTTCATAAGTTAACTTTTTTAATGACAGTTTTAGTTAAAGATTCATGGGTAAAGACACATGTTGTAAAACACCATGAACATTCTCCCATGACCCTCCAAAACATAAATATATCCAAACATAATCAACATTAGATGATTTCATTCTACAAATTGTAAATTAATTTACTAAACAAACGAGCTATAAATTAGATATCATCACTAACTTAGAGAAAACATACCTTTATTAAGTTGATAGTTGATAATCTGGGAGAGAAATCATTGAAAAATATAGAAACAAAATTATGTAAAAATTAGAGATGAGAAAGGATGTCGTTGGATATAGGAACGCCGAAAAGAGTGATAGATGGAGATGAAATGAGTTGCGATTTAGGGATTTAGCTTATTAGTTGTTGCGTTGTTATATACCCAAAACATTTGTATTGGGAAACTAAAACCTGTTGCGAAATTAAATTCTCGTTGCGAATTTGACTTTGTATTGCGAATTTGACTATCGCGTTGCGAATTTCCAAATTCGCAACGCGATTTACAGATTCGCGTTGCGAAATTAGAAACTGAGTTGCGAAATTGAAGTTCGCGTTGCGAATTTGTTAGTCATTTTGGCAAATCCAAAAAAAATTGGTTAAATTCGTATATTATAAGATATTTTTTGTCACTGAAGTTATTTTTCTCCGTAACTTATTGCATTCCTACATCATAATTTCCATTTTTCAATTTTTTAAGGGTTTGGGGAGCAAATAATTTGCCAGTAACAAAATGAGACATGCTTCTTGAAATGCAAGAATCCGAGACGACAAACCGAAGAAGCAACATCCGAGGACTTCAAACCAGATTCTTAAAATAACAATCCCCCATAAGTTCCTCCCATTGATCCCAGGAAACAGCACCCTAAACTGAATTCCACCTACTGTACATCCTAAAACTTATCGAAGATGCAACAAGTCTATGTGCTAGTCACTAGGTAAACCCTAGCCTTCATAACAGATCCATTTCCAAGCTTGAACCCAGGGCTAACAGGGAATCCCACAATCTGACCTGCAGGCACTCGCCCACCTGAAACCTTGCCCACGCTTTCCATATAATGTGGATGAAACTCTGCTCCCCGACTAGCTTCGAATTGGCTTGGTGTTGGTTCAAGTGAGAATGCAAGCAAATGAAGCAACCAAATTGCCTTGGCCAACCCCAGGAACCCCCGGTAAAACCGACTCCTGGGGTGATTTCCGGCCATTAATTGGTTGCGCTGCTCCAAGTCGCCAAACAAGGATTCCTCCATCTTGGGGTGGACGATGGCAAGGAACTTTTGGAGCAGAACTTACCGAAATTGCATGTAGGCAAGATCCCTAGAAGTTCGACCGGATCCATTGCTTTCATATCACGGTATTGAGTGAAGCACTCCCGATGGTATTGATCGGGATTAAGCAAGGAAGAGAGGCTGCCATCCAGTAGAAAGTCTCGTGGTCGAACCCTTGGAAAATTTTGCGTGAGACATACGACTCTAGCGCGTACTTGGCATGGTGATTAGCAATGACGGATGGAGTTATCATCGTGGTGGTATAATTGGCATTATCAGGAGTGGCGGTTGCAGCTTCAATGGATCGGACAGCGGCTGCAATATCCCAACGAGCCTCACGCATGAGGGAAAGCAGGAGAGATGTGAAGGACTTTGATGCTTCCTTCACCTGACTAATTGTAGCCTCAAACAGCTCTGGCGTTGGAGCTGCTGCAAGTACTGCCACCAGAAACAAGCAAAAAAAAAATCAAAACTCATCGTATTGATGTTCTAAACCATATTATTAGGATTCAATTTCCATCTCGAAAACAGTAGATTTTAACACTAATATGGTTAATTCTTCCCAATATTTCATGGATTTTAAATACGTTTGTGTTAATCGCCGGTACTTCAACAAAAACCATTAGTTTCTAATCATTGAATCAAACCTTTAAAATCCCATAGTAATTCCCAAGTCATTTGGACATGAAGAGGAATAGTTGGTCTAATTGTTTCGTTTGGGAATGCTTCTCTAATAACTTTTCCAACGTAAAAGTATCGTTTTTCAATTTCTTAATTTGAGTCAATTCCTTTGGAACGTGAATTTTTGACTGAATGAGCTGTTTAAGATTGGTTTTGCCTTTAAAACGGATTTTTGGACAAAAACACTTCCCTAAGCAATCCCAAACTCCTGATGACGTGGCATAAAACCATTGGCCAGTAACAACATTTCCACCTTCGTTTGCATGTTGTCCAATTCATATAATTACCAATATAACCCTAGACTTCATCAAATATAGAAAGAAAAACAACAATCGAATGAGTAGTCTAAAAAGGTAATTTCGACGCGAATTACCTTGACTGCAGCCGACTTTCTTCTTGGAAAGACTCCGCCCTTTCTTTCCGCCACTGGAAAGGCAAGTAACAGTATTGAGCTTGTCTTGCAGGTTCTCGATCTCCACCTTTTAACCTTCACTTCCCTCTTCAAGTCCTCCACTGCCGCTTCGTACGGCGCCACCACTTCCCTAAGCATAGCCACGTGCCCTTTCCCGCCACCTCCACCACCACGTGTCCCCCTCCTAAATCTTTCCCTCAACACCCCAAGCTTTCTCAGTTCACCCACTACCGCAACGTCAGCCGGTCTCATCCTCTCTGGGTCCCACGGCAATGCGCCTCTTGTAACCTTAAGTAAGCCTTCTTCATTTCCGCCACCGCCTCGAAAACCTCCTCCATTAACGCCACCATTTCCTTCGTTTTCTCTCCGTTATCGTTCCAAACCCGCGTTATTCTCCTCGAGCTCTCCACGTCCTTGAAGTCGTTTTCTTTCACTTCATCCTCGCTCGAATTATTGTACTCGTAGTATTCTTCTTCATCGGGGTCCTCCTCAATAACGGAATGAGTCAGGGCGTCAGCATCGCCGGATTCTTGCCTGCCGGCAGCGAGCGGGTGCAATAAACAAGAAGCTGCAACTCGTTGTATCAGATCCGAAAAGTTGGATACTTTGGTCGCCATTTCCCCTCTCTTCTTCGCCTTCACCGCTTTTCCCTTCCTGAAACAACCAAAATGAGATGAGCAGCGAACTCAGTGAGTTGCAAAAAAGCTGTCGAGTCTGTTCAAGTAAAGTTGGAAGCTTCCGTATTAAACGAGGATGCGCAGGATTAAACGTAACAACTCATCGGTTGAAGATATCCAAAACCAAATACCAATAAAAGAAAATTAAGAGAAAAAAAAGAGTTCTTTATAATGTTGTAAAAGGAAGCAGACCTGGATAAGCGAGGATTATCCGATCGTAAAGAGGATCTTGACGACGACTGGTTCTGAAACGGATCTCTGTTAAATGGAACGGAGTACCAAAAATCAAGGTGTTCGGCTTCTGTTTCCAGGCTATCCCGGTTACCTTTCTTCTTCCTGCTAGCCAGCACAAAAATTGAAGCCATTGTTAAAGGCTTTTTCACTGTGTACTTTGTTCACACGTGTGATTGGTCCAGAGTTAATTTTACCAAATACCTTTAAGACACGTATATGGTGTAGATTTTGTTTGTAATTAATGTGCGTGTTCTCTAGTGTTCGTCCATTTGTGTTTACAATCTTATTTGGAGAGGTCCTCAAACAATTTGCTTTCTTGTGTTTTGGCATCTGCCATCTATGCTCCGCCTTTGTAAATAGGATTTCACCCGAATTGGAAAGAAAGTTATTGTTGTAAAATAATTTGATTTAAATAATAAAAAGTTATTTCAATTTTAAATTCGAATTAATTCAAATCTTATATAATGAGTGCTATATTTTTTTTGATATAATCATTAATTTAAATTGAATATTTTCAAATGAACATATTTAAACTTTGTGAATGTAATCTCTATTTGTAATGGTAAAAGAATTGAAATAGTAAATATGTCATGCTACATTATATGGTGATGATGTGATGTTAAGTTGGTCGCATTGCAGATATGAAAACCAAATCTCCAATAATCCATTACAAGACCTTAGCCCTGTTTCATTACTTAAAAACAAAAAAGAAAGACTCTCTTGGGGAAGAGACATTTGACTAGTGAATTTTAAGTTTTTTCTTTCTTTTTTTAACAATTAATTGGTGTTGACGTTTTGCAACCTTGCTTTATATAAAAGTCAAGTTTGATTTAAACTAAGGTTGTAGAACAAAATTTATTTCACAATCAAATTAAGATATCATTAAATGAAATTACATGACGTATGATTTAAATGGGATTAATTCGTCTCTTATAGATTGTCATATTGTCCGGTTGGTGACTTTTAGTTCGATCTAATTTTATGAAATTATTTTTAAAAAATTTAAATTCGAGATAAATTTGATAAAAAAAAATGAGTCAGAATGAAGAAGAAATTCTGTTCGGGAGAAAAATTATTCAAGTTGAGTTTATTACCATAATCCTCTATCTATACATTTAAGAAAAAATATTAAAATTTTAGCTTAAACGTCATTGATTCTTCTCTTCATTTTTGATTGATAGGGGATGATTCTTGTTTTCCCTTAACTTTTTAAATTTATATCTTTAATTTTCTTTTCTTTTTTCAATTTTTAATAACTCTATTTTTGCTGCACGTTTTCAATTGTTTAACCGTTGTTTTTGTTTATTTTTTTCTCAAGGTTATATTGACATTCGTCACGACTGATCAATATGACGTTTATTTATTATCACGTTGATCTTCCCTGCTTTAGACCCTCAATTAAATTTGAATATGATTTGCCTTCGTGAATTATTTTTTCACGCCGTTCAAATCTGATTTGCGATTTGTCGGTGATCTTTTAATAGATTCATACGTTTTGTGGTTCGTTTACCGATGCAATCAGATTCATTTGTATTTATCTTTTGTTCGAGTTTTTGATTAGGTTTTTAATCTTTCTTTATATGATCCTTGTGTGATCTTAAGTAACTAGTTTTGTGTTAATTATGTTTTAGATTACGATTGTGGCTGTAAACATTCGTTGTAATTCTAAATATTTCCTCTTCTTAATAAAATTAACAACTTCTATAAAAAATAATTATTATAATAAGTATTTATATTTTCTTTTAATTATTTTTATTTTTCAAATAAAAAATATTCATATTAAGCTGGGACAAAATAGATTTAACCTAAAATTTTTAAAATGAACTAAAATGAATAAAATATTATTAAATATTAAGACATATTAAAATCAAATAAAAATCTTTAATTTTAAAATCAGAATCGAACAACTAAAAAACCTGACTCACTCGCCCGAGCCCATCAAATATATAGTTTCAGAGCTTGTCGAGCAGCGTTTTGTTTAGGGATCTACACTATCGTCGATCCATCTTTAAGTTTTGCAATTTCATCCAAATTAATTCTCTTCAAACTACCTAAGGGGCACTCAAAGCAAAAATTGTAATGTACTGAAAAAGAAAATCATAGTTTAGTTTGGATCAAGAGTTTCCATTTCTCAATATCCATCCTTTAAATTAAATGAGCAAAATCCCAACAAAATTGATGAATAGACTTTGAAAAAAATGGACGAAAAGCAGGTCAAAATCAAGGAATAAAGAAAGAATTACCTTGAGAAGCTTGGCCTCATGGAACAAAGCAAGCTGCTTGGAAGCATCGTCTCCCGCGGATACACTCCCTAACACTGGCAAAGCTAAATGCCAAGTAATAGAAACAGAAAATGCAACCAAAAACGAAGGAGGCCAAGTAGTAGAAACAGAAAATGCAACGAAAAACGAAGGAGGCCGAGTAATAGAAACTTGGGTATTTAAAGACTGAAAAAGGCTATAAGGACGAACTTGATATGATTCACACACCCATACGGTTAATAATCAATCATAAGACGATTTAATAAAACACAATTAATAAAACATTAATTTCTATTTCTTTTTAGAACCAAATCATAATTCATAGTACCATACTTTCTTTAAGTATGCCGTAAGATATTGTTATTTCAGTTACTTTTTTGTCTCTTTATTTTAATTTATTAAAATTTACTTATTGTATTTAAAAATTATTAATCTGATTAAATAATATATTAAAACAAATTATACATAATAAATACGTGAAATAATAGTTTAAGTCCATGTATATTTACCGACAATCTACTGTTAAATTTTTATAGAGGGGATGGAAATTATAATTAACTAATATTTTATTTAAATTTTAATCTAGACATATTGAATAATTTATATACCATTAATAAGAAGCAAGACAAAAAGAAAGATGTTGGATTCCATATAAAGCCATTCAAGTGGCATGTATCATCTTAAAGAAATCTGTGTAGTCTCGTCTCTATCAGAGTGTACTTAATTCGAAGATTCATGCATCAATTATTAAATGTATTAAAATAAATCAATAAGTGTGCAGGGTGTACTATATTATTAATAAGACTATATAATATTTAACTTTTAAAGATAGCATTATTAAAACAAGTAATTTTAATTTTTGGCTATGAATTAGATTAACATACATACAAATTATTAGATAACAAAAAACAATTTGTTTACGTTAAATTCCCTGATTTGATTTTCAAATATAAATTAGTTACAAAAAATATTAGTTTTAAAATTTAGATGTACATGAATTATTTTGCGTTTCAGTGCTTTGCTGGGATTTGTTGCTTTTCCCTGTTTCTTTCTTTTATTGTTGTGTTGTGGGGATGATACAATTCATATAATTGTTATTATTTTAAATGAGACAGTATTTAATTTAATGCATCAGATATTTTTCCACAGCATTATTGAAGATCACTTTAAACCTTGTCTCGCCATGTTTTATTATTTTCTTAGACATATTTTTTGGCTAAAATAAATTATAAATCTTGAAAAAAATGAAATTTCAAAATCGTAGAAGTTAAACTTTTTTAAATTTAAAAAAAAATTACATAAATTCATTAAAATTTTCTTTAATTTTTATTTTATGATTCATATAACAAACTTAAATTATATGATTCTCTCGTTGATAATATAATATATCTTATCAATACATTTAACGTCTTGAGAGCGAAACTAAGAAATAAAATAAACAACGCATAAGTGAGAAAATATTTTACAACTCCTGAATTTTTCATGAAATTGTATTTTAGTTCTCTAAAAAAATTACATTTTAAATCTTAAAAAATTAATTATTCCAATCGGACTCTCCTTAAAAATGGATCTTTTCTTAGGAAAATACGAAAATGATTTAATTAATTAAATCTGGAACTTTCTTGGATGGAATAGAGCTACTTGTGTTCTTTGTGATTATGGTATTGAAAATAGGGATCATCTTTTTTGCTGAGATGTAGTTTCTCTATACAAGTTTGGATTGTTGTTTTACGAGCAAGTCATGTTGATTGATCTGTATTGTTGGGTGGATATGGTGCATTGGGTTCAAGCTCATGGTACGGGTAAATCCTTGAAGGAGACCATCATTCGATTAGCTTGATGTTATCATTACTATATTTGACAGGAGTGTTAGGAAATAACCGAGTACAAGTAATTTTCCTATAACCAGATTAGTGAGCATGCGAAATAAAAGCGGAAAAATAATACCCGAAATTGATAACGGAGTTCAGCCATTTGCTTACGTCTCCGACTGCTGCAGATCTTTTACTAAGAGAGAAAATTTACAGGTGTTTATAAAACACACACTACTCACAATAAAGCTCTCTAGTATTGGGAGAAAGAAATGATTTTGGGATGATTTGAAGCTAAATGAGCTAGGGTATTTATAGTTGAAACTTAGGGACTAATATTTGAAAATACCCTAAAGTTCAATGACTCAATTTTGTAATTATACCTATTACAAAATAATAAAAAATTTAGCCTCCCCAATATTCAAGCAGCCGGCTGCTAGCATCCATTTTCAACAATGTCGGCTGCCACTTGAATATTCAACAATCTCCCACTTGAAGACTGATTTTAATTTGTCTTCACAACACGATCGATGCAGCAATATTTCTGGTCTTGTTATTCTAGCATGCCAACTGAAGCTGAACACAACTTCAGTTTGTCCGTAGTCACCGCCTTTGTCAACATGTATGCAGGATTTTGAGCTCCACTAATCTTTTCAAGTTTCAAAATCCCATCTTCCAGAAGAGACCGGATAAAATGATATCGCAATTGTATGCTTTGTCCTGGAATGAAAAGACGGATTCTTTGCTAGATGGATAGCACTTTGACTGTCGCAATACAAGACATTGTTTTCTTGTTTCTTGCCTAACTCTTCCAAGAAACTTTAGAGCCAAACCATCTCCTTGCTGGCTTCCGTAACAGCGACATATTCTGCTTCAGTTGTGGCGAGAGCAACTATCTTCTGTAGTTGAGAAACCCAACTCACTGCAGTACCTCCTAGAGTATATACATACCCTGTAGTACTCCTTCTGATGTCAACGTTTCCGGCTAAGTCAGCATCTGCATAGCCTGTCAGTATCGTATCTCCACCTTGAAACAAAGTGCTTTGTTTGTGGTACCCCGCAGATATCTTAGGATCCATTTGACTGCTTCCCAGTACCTTGCCCGGATTATTCATGTACCTGCTAACAGCTCCAACTGCATGAGCAATATCTGGTCTGGTACAAACCATGGCATACATCAGACTTCCAATTGCTGAGGTATACGGCACCTTCACCATGTGTGCACGTTCTTCCTCCGTCTTGGGTGATTGGTCTTTGGAGAGTCTGAAATGAACACCTAAAGGTGTACTTACTGGTTTAGCATTTTGCATGTTGAACCTGGAGAGTACTTTGTTGATGTACTCAGCCTGTGATAACATCAAAGTCCCCGACTTTGTGTCTCTCTTGATCCTCATCCCAAGAATCTGCTTTGCTGCGCCCAGATCTTTCATAGCAAACTGCTTCGACAATTTTTGCTTCAAGTTTATAATCTCTTGCATATTTGAGCCTGCAACGAGCATGTCATCAATGTATAATAATAAAATAATGAAGCTATTGTTGAACCTCTTGATGTAGCAACAATGATCTGCTTGGCATCTGGTAAAACCACTACTACTCATGAAGTTATCGAACTTCATGTACCACTGTCTAGGAGCTTGTTTTAAACCATACAAGCTCTTCTTCAACCTGCATACCAGGTTTTTCTTGTCTGCCTCTATGAAGCCTTCTGGCTGCCTCATATAGATTTCTTCCTCCAAATCACCATGAAGGAAAGCTGTCTTTACATCTAACTGCTCAAGGTGTAAATTCTCTGCAGCTACAACTTTCAACACCAGTCTGATTGTAGACAGTTTTACGACTGGAGAGAAAATTTCATTGTAGTCAATACCTTCTTTTTGTTGAAAACCTTTGACTACCAATCTTGCTTTGTAGCGTTGGCTCCCATCGTGCTCTTCTTTGATCCTGTAAATCCACTTGTTGTGGAGCGCTTTCTTGCCTGGTGGTAATTCAGATAATTCCCACGTCTGATTTGACATAAACGAGTCCATCTCATCTTTCATGGAAGACTCCCACTTGACTGAATCCTCCACCTGTATTGCTTCATCATAGCACTCTGGTTCACCATTATCAGCCAGCAACAAGTAGTGCAAAGAAGGCGAATAACGTTGGGTTGGTTTAGAAATTCTGGAGGAGCGTCTCAGTTCTGGCGTGCGTGGTTCTTCTTGAACTACTTCAGGATTGATCTAAACATCATTTCCAGAAATCTCCTCGAACTCAGCAAATTCCTTTGTTTCAGCTTCGGTATTACTCGATTCTGCGGTTGACCTGTCTTTGTACATCACATTTTCATTGAAAATGACGTCTCTGCTTCTAATGATCTTTCGATTTTCATAGTCCCAAAACCTGTAACCGAACTCATCACCACCGTAACCAACAAAGACACATTTGTTGGACTTGGCATCAAGTTTACTTCTTTCAGTAGAGTTTATGTGTACATAAGAAATACAACCAAACACTCTTAAGTGTGAAAGGTTTATTTCTTTCTTGCTCCAAGCTTCCTCTGGTATTCTGTCATCCAATGGAACTGAGGGCCCACGGTTGATCAGGTAAGTTGCAGTTGATAGCTTCAGCCCATAGCAATTGGACAATCCGGCATGTATCCTCATGCTTCTGGCACGTTCATTCAGAAATCTCTGAATCTACTGTCTCTGTATTCTCCTCCATTATCAGACCTCAATCGTTTGACTTTCAAAACAGAATCATTTTCCACCATGGCCTTCCATTTTCTGAAGGTATCAAAGACTTCTGATTTCTTCTTCAGAAAATAAACCCACCTTCCTTGTTGAATCATCGATGAAGGTGACATAATATAGTGAGCCTGCAAGAGATGGAACTGAGGATGGTCCCCATACATCAGTATGAACCAATTCTAACCTTTCTGCCTTGGGAGTCTTGCCAATCTTTGTAAGCTGACTTTCTTTGTTTGCCAAAGATGCAATCCACATAGTCCGACATCTACATTCTTTAGATCCGGCAGCTTCCCTTTTGAAAAAAGTATCTTCATCCCTTTCTCGCTCATATGGCCAAGCCTTTGGTGCCATAGGTTTGATTTTCCATCAGCATCTGCTACTGCAATGATATTCTCTAAATTTGATGTTATATAGAGAGTATCAGTTTTCTTACCACGAGCAATGACAAGTGCTCCTTTGGTAATCTTCCATTCACAGCCTGAAAAGGTTGTGCTAAATCCTTCATCATCAAGCTGTCCTACAAAAATCAAATTTCTTTTGAGGCCATGAATATGTCTCACTTCTTTCAGCGTCCAGGTGGTCTGGTTTGGCAATTTTAGTCGGATGTCTCCTTTTCCGACGATCTTCAAGGTTCATCATCAGCTAGATGAACCTTCCCAAAATCACCCTGACATAATTTTCCATGATTTCTCGGCATGGGGTGGAGTGGAAAGATGCCCCTGAATCCAAGATCCATGATTCAATCAGACTGTTGACGCTTAGAATCATGGCATCACCTGTCTCCTCTGTCACGTTGGCAGATTCCTGTGCGCCGGTATTTTTCTTCAGTGCTCGGCAATCTCTTTTAAAGTGACCCTTCTTGCCACAATTATAACAGGTAAAATCTTTCTTTCCCGTTCTGGATTTTCCCTGTCTGGATTTTGATCTGCCATGATTTGAATTTCTTTCTGAAGTTCTCCCTCTAGACTCCGTGTGCAAGGCTGAGGAGGTTGATGCTTCACTCGATTCTCTCCGTCGAATTTCTTCGCTCAGTACCAGATCTCGAACATCATCAAATTTTAATTTGTTGTTTCCCGACGAACTGCTGATTGCTGTAACAGTAGCATTCCAACTGTCTGGTAAAGATGATAAGAGAATTAAAGCTCGAACTTCATCATCGAATTCAATTTCCACTGAACTCAACTGGGTTGTGATTGTGTTGAGTTCATTTAGGTGTTGTGCCACCGATGCCCCTTCCGTCATCCGCAAATTGAATAATCGACTCATCAAGTGCACTTTGTTTGAGGTGATGGCTTCTCATACATACTGGAGAGAGCCGCCATAAGACCCGCCGTGGTCTTTCCTTTGCTATGTTGAAAGCAACATTGCGAGATAACGTTAGTCGGATAAACTCCGAGGGCTTGTCTGTCGAGAAGAGCCCAGTCTTCATTCTTCATGCCCTCTGGTTGTTTTCCTGAGAGAGGTTGATATATTTTTCTGGTACAGAAAATCTTCAATCTGCATTTTCCAGAAGCCAAAGTCCGCACCGTCGAACTTTTCAATTTTCACCTTCCCTTCGTCTGCAGCCATCGCTCTCACTCGAATCTGGCTTCGTTTGGATCGTTTCTGATAATTCTTGCGAACCACCGTGTATTAGAACACCTCCGTCGACAAATTCGTATCGCCGACAAAATTTTTACTATTCACGAAATTCAGTATTCGCGTGAATAGTAATAAATAGTAACCTCGCAAAAAATTAACAAAATTCACAACCAAAAGCTCTGATTACCAGTTGTTAGGAAATAAACCGAGTACAAGTAATTTCCCTATAACCAGATTAGTGAGCATGCGAAATAAAAGCGGAAAAATAATACCCGAAATTAATAACGGAGTTCAGCCAATTTGCTTACGTCTCCGGACTGCTGCAGATCTTTTACTAAGAGAGAAAATTTACAGGTGTTTATAAAACACTCACTACTCAAAATAAAGCTCTCTAGTATTTGGAGAAAGAAATGATTTTTGGGATGATTTTGAAGCTAAATGAGCTAGGGTATTTATATTTGAAACTTAGGGACTAATCTTTAAAAATACCCTAAAGTTCAATGACTCAATTTTGTAATTATACCTATTACAAAATAATAAAAAATTTAACCTCCCCAAATATTCAAGCAGTCGGCTGCTAGCATCCATTTTCAACAATACCGGCTGCCACTTGAATATTCAACAAGGAGAGGAATAGTAGATTACATGGGACTGATCCTCGACACGTTGAGTGTATTGTTCTGCAGATAAAACATACTATTAGATTGAGATTGAGGGGTTTCTTCCTATAGCTTGCTGCAGAGTGGGATTTGGTAAAGTTTTTCTTTTCATTGTCTTATGGTTTTTTATAGGTGCTGCGTTTTTTACTTTTCCTTGTTTGTAAATGGCATGTATAGTGAAGTTCTTTTGGATGAATAAATTAACATTTATCCCCAAAAAATTATAATTTAAATGGAATTGAATTGAAATTGGATATGAATATATAGAAGAGCCGACTTGTATAGACAAATTTTATGGAGACTTGAGTACAGGGATGTTTTTCTAAAAGAAAAATGAAAAAGAAGAGATATTTTTAGAATTGTGGCTTTGATATTTATCTCTATCATTGATTGGATTGTTTCGGAATAGGAAAATGGCTTATTTTCTCATTAGATTGTCGAAAGTGCTTGTTGGATCATAGTCTTCTAGAGGCGTCCGGACAGAAATCAACATTGATTGAGGGAATCACTGTCAGGCTGTCAGCAAGAAACGGAACAAAGGGAAGACAAAACCCCTTCTAGCTTCCATCAAATTATAACTATTGATCGACGTACAAGCAATTTAAAGATATATTCACGATCGGGTAGAATGAAGACGTGGCTACATGTAGCACAAAACTCGGGTGCTTTGTCATCATCCGAATATGCATAGAAAGCTAGTTTACATGCATGATACAAAGGATACTTACTGGTTATATATAGTAATTTTGCACTTGGATTTGTTGGCAAATAGAATAATGGAGGAAAACTTATGATTGGACGGAGCGAAAAATGATTGGGGGGAAATTTGTTCTCATGTACGGACTACAGACCCCATTTTGAAAGAAGGATAAGCTATGTGAATTATTGAAACTTTTGATCAACTTGCTAACTCAAGTTTCCGGGAACTCTATGGATGGGTTGAGATTTTTTATATTATATTTTTCTCAAGTGCTAAACACGGATGGGCGGTGGAGGTATTTCGCAATTTGCTAGTGTTGGTTGAAGTTTGTCTATGTAGAAAATGTTAACTGATTTTAAGTTGTGTTACATATGCTGTTAGTTTGTTAAGTTTGTTAGATATTAGTTATTGAGTTAGTTACAGGAAATTGTTTATATAAAGGACCTATTTGTTGTAATTGAAGATATGTGGAATAAAGTATAATTCTGTCCAGATTTCAGTTTTTTAACATGGTATCAGTTTAGCCCAGGCTATTCTTGGGCCGTCCTCACTCTTCCTTCAACCCATAACCCTCTTGATTAGGTCTTTGATTTGTGCGATTTCCCTTGACGAGATGAACACCCCTGAAACCACCGTCGTTCTTGATTTCAGTCATCCCTTATTTCTACATCCGTCTGATACACCCGAGGGCGTTCTCGTTTCTCATCGCCTGGTTGGAATCGACCATTACAACATATGGAGCCGCTCTATGAGGATTGCGTTACTGGCAAAGAACAAATTAGGTTTTGTTGATGGCACCTGCTGCAAAGAGACCTATGATGAGTTCTTGCACTCTCAGTGGGAACGCTGTAATGCGTTCGTCCTTTCCTGGATTCTCAATACGGTCATCATTGATCTCTCGGCTGGGATTGTATTTGCTTCAAGCGCTACTCATGTCTGGACAGATCTGAAAGAACGGTTTGACAAAGTCGATGGATCCAGAATCTTCTTCTTGCATCGAGAAATTGTTACTTCAAGTCAAGGTGATTCTACTGTATCGGTCTATTTTACGCGATTAAAACTTTTGTGGGATGAATATCATGCCTTAGTCCCCCTTTCAGCCTGTAATTGCGAGGCTTCTCAACAAAATTCCAAGCATCTTGCACATCAGCAACTGTTGCAATTCCTTATGGGGCTTAATGATACGTACTCCGCTATTCGCAGTCAAATCCTCATTATGCAACCTCTTTCAAGCGTGAATAAAGTATACTCTATGGTTGTGCAAGAAGAGGCACAACGAGCTCAGTTGCCTCTTGCTTCGGGAGTCACGGCTATGTACTCCAATACGTCTGCTAACTCTGATCGAAGGCGTTTCACTGGTGTTTGTGACTTCTGCAAAATCAAAGGCCATAAGCGTGACAATTGTTATCGCTTAATCGGATTCCCTTCTGATTTTAAGTTCACAAAAAAGAGGAATCTTCAGGTCGCTCTTGCTACCAATTCCTCGTTACCTGAATCGGATCATGACGCACAATCTGGTGGTTTCAGTACAGTTCAGTCTGCTCCAGTCTTCACAACAGCTCAATATCACCAAATACTTGAGCTCTTACATAAACCACCATCGGTTGAAGCTGCAGTCAACCTAGCAGGTATTACTTCTAAATGCTTACCTGCTTCTGCTGATTCATTTTATTGGATACTTGATACAGGGGCTACTGACCACATAGTGTCTGACATCCATTGTTTACAATCTCTTAATTCGTGTAAGCCTAGTTCTGTCCATCTGCCTAATGGTAAAACAGTCCCCATTACTCACACTGGTAACTTTCACTTTAACTCAACTGATATCATCCGAAATGTCTTGTATGTTCCTGATTTCCATCATAACCTACTGTCAGTGTCAAAATTAACCAAAGACCTCAATTGCAGTATCATTTTTTACCCTCATTTTTGCATTTTGCAGGATCTCTTCACTGGGAAGATGAGGGGGATTGGTAGGCAGGATCATGGTCTCTACATGTTTAATTCCAAGGACCTTGTTTCTGGTTTGTCATCTACAAATTTAGTTTTGTTTTGTCACCATCAAAATACAAGACTGATTCTGATTGTATGACTGTTTCTTCTTCTAATAATACAATGCTTTGGCATGCACGTTTAGGGCATGCCACTTCTGTTAAAATGCATAAGACTCCTTTTTTGAGTACTCTTCCTTTGAATGAAAACACTGTTAAACAATGTTCTGTGTGTCCCCTTGCAAAACAGTCAAGATTGCCTTTTCCCATTAGCGTATCTAGATCATTCAAACCTTTTGATTTAATTCATGTTAACTTGTGGGGGTCCCTATAGAATCTCAACATAGTGGTCATAGATCTTTTTTAACAATTGTAGATGATCACACTAGACTATCTTGGGTTTACTGTTGAGACTTAAGAGTGGTGCTATTTTATTTCTTAAACAATTCTTTGCTCTTGTCCAAAACCACCATTCTGCTTCAGTTAAATATATTCGTAGTGATAATGGTGGTGAGTTTTTAGTGATAATTGTTCTCAGCTTTTTTCATCTCTTGGCATTATTCACCAAAGCTCATGTGTTCACACACCCCAACAAATGGGGTTGCTGAACGAAAACACAAACATCTTTTGGAAGTAGCCCGTGCTCTTCGTTTCCATTCTCATGTGCCTATTAAATTTTGGGGTGAGTGTGTTCTAACTGCCTGTTATATTATTAATAGGCTTCCTACTGCCATTCTAAACTGGAAAAGTCCATTTGAGATCTTTTATCACAAGTCACCTAACCTTTCTCATGAGAGTGTTTGGTTGTCTCTGCTATGCAACCAAAGTTAACTATAAAGACAAATTCTCTCCAAAAGCTATTCCTTCTGTTTTTATGGGTTATTCATCAACCCAAAAGGGCTATCTTCTTTTTGATCTTCATACACGATCTTTTTTTGTCAATCGTGATGTGGTCTTTCATGAAAATGTATTCCCCTTCTCCTTTCCATTAAACAAACCCTCTCCTTTTTTCCCTACTCAACCTCACCTTGTTGATTCTGATTTTCTTACCATTGAAATTTCTGCCTTATCTAGTCCAAATTCTGTTTTACCTAATATGTCCTCTTCTTCTTCTGCATCACCTCAAGTTTCAACTGGTTTACCCATTCACTCACCAAATCCATGTTCTAGTTCAGTTGCTCCACCTGAAAATCAGTGTCCACCTCAGAGGAGGTCCACTAGGGTTGTCAAACCTCCTAATTGGCTACATGACTATGTTCACCCTACCAATCTTCATCTCTTCCAAGTAAGTATCCTATTTCCAATTTCATTTCTTATTCTCATTTACCCTCTAAAACTCAAGTTTTCTTGTCTTCCACTTCTCATTTAAGTGAACCAAAAACATATTCTGAAGCCATTACCAACCCTCTTTGGATCCAAGCCATGAAGGAAGAGATTGATTATTTGGAGTCAAAAAACACTTGGTCTATAGTCACCCTGCCTTCAGGGAAATTTCCAATAGGTTGTAAGTGGGTCTACAGAATCAAGTACAAGGATAATGGAGATGTTGAACGTTTCAAAGCTCGCCTTGTTGCTAAAGGATTCAATCAAAGAGAAGGGGTTGACTTTGTGGATACCTTCTCCCCAGTTGCTAAATTGGTCACTGTTCGAACTGTCCTCGCTATTGCATCAGTTTTTTCTTGGCCTCTTTACCAAATGGATGTCTACAATGCGTTCTTACAAGGTGACCTTATTGAGGAAGTCTATATGACACTACCTGATGGTTTTTGCAGCCAGGGGGAGTCTAAGGTGTGTAGGCTGCATAAATCACTTTATGGACTAAAACAAGCCTCTAGGCAATGGAATTTGAAGCTAATAGAAGCTTTACTTATAGCTGGTTACGTGCAGAGCAAATATGATTACTCAATGTTCACAAAGCAACAAGGTAGTGATATAGTTGTTTTGTTAGTATATGTTGATGATCTTTTAATTACTGGAAGTAATGAAGTATTGATAGCAGAACTAAAGTATATTTTGAATAAGAATTTCAAAATGAAGGATCTTGGAGAGTTGAAATACTTTCTAGGATTAGAAGTTCTAAGGTCAAAAGCAGGGATTGTGTTGAATCAAAGGAAATATGCCTTAGAGTTGATTGAAGAAACTGGAGTAGGGGGAGCCAAACCAGCCATGACTCCTCTAGAGCAAAACAAGAAGTTTACTACAGTTGAGTATGATGAAGCTGTTTGTAGCAGTGAACAACTGTTGCAAGACAAAACTGTTTTTCAGAGACTTATAGGTAGACTAATATATTTGACTCACACAAGGCCAGATATTGTCTATGATGTTCATTTCCTCAGTCAATTTATGCATAAAACAATCACATCTTGAAGTTGCATTGAGAGTGGTAAAATACATTAAGAAAAATCCAGGACAGGGGATTTTATTAAGTGCTACGAGTGAGTGCAGATTGATTGCCTATTGTGACTCTGATTGGGCTGCTTGCCCCATGACTAGAAGATCTATAACTGGTTTCTGCATTAAGCTTGGAATGTCTCCAATTTCTTGGAAGTCCAAGAAACAAAACACTGTTGCACGTTCCTCTGCAGAAGCAGAATATAGAAGCATGGCAGGGACAACTACAGAAATAGTATGGCTGAAGGGTTTGTTGACAGAATTGGGCTTGAAAAACATAGCACCAGCGAAGCTGAAGTGTGACAATAAAGCAGCCTTGCAAATAGCAGCTAATCCAGTTTTCCATGAGAGAACTAAACACATTGAGATAGACTGTCATTTTGTCAGAGAGAAGATTCAAGAAGGCTTGATACAAACAGAGCACATCAAGACAGGAGAGCAACAAGCAGATTTGATGACCAAAGCCTTGAGTATACATCAACATGAATACCTAGTTTCCAAGTTGGGATTTAAAGACCTCTTTACAACTACCAACTTGAGGGGGAGTGTAGAAAATGTTAACTGATTTTAAGTTGTGTTACATATGCTGTTAGTTTGTTAAGTTTGTTAGATATTAGTTATTGAGTTAGTTACAGGAAATTGTTTATATAAAGGACCTATTTGTTGTAATTGAAGATATGTGGAATAAAGTATAATTCTGCCCAGATTTTAGTTTTTTAACAGTCTATTTCGACATCAACAAGGCAAGTTAACCTGAAATATAGACTCTTCTTCTTAACTTACGTTGCCATTGTAATATGTTTGGAGTGGACTTGAAAAATATGAGTCTATTTTTAATTAGGTAGAGATTCTGTTAATTGGTTTAGTTAATAATTCTGCTTGGGGTTTTAGCATGTAATGATCCGCCGCCTTTTTGCTTCAAAGAACTGAACTACGTTCAACCAACTGATATGAAGCTTAGTGACAGATTTTTCAGCAAAATTGGTAAACCAAATGGATGCCAGTTGTAGGGCAAGGAAATGAATGCGTTTGCCGGGAGTCGAACCCGGGTCTAGCAATTATCCTAACCGTTGGACTACAAACGCTTCTCGAAGGAAAGCTATCATAGTATATTTATATCAAATATAATTAGGAATTATGACAATATTACCTTGTATTGAATATTGAAGCATTTTTTTATGATTTCTCAACAAATTATCACCTGAATATATTTCTTCTCTGTACCGGAAGATCTTGATATTTAGTTTTTGGGGAGGAATTGTAGTGTTAATTATCACCTTTCAAATTTATTTTCATTGTTATTATTCTTGTGAACATCAGTAATGGTTTATTTTTAATATAGTGAGTTGCTTTCAAGGATCTCAGTGTATTTGATATTTGATAATCAGTTCAGTTGGTCAATATGATGATCCTTTGCATACACTGCAGGACTATAGCTATGTTTCTTCAATTCTTCTTTCAGAGTAGGATTACTTGAATCGAATGCCCCTTAAGATGCAACACTTCCTAAGAATCAGATATGATATATATGTAAAAACGAGGATGTATGCAGTCTTCACAATACCAAAGCGCATAAACAGTGGGAACATGCACAACGGCACAAGAGCAAACTTCTCTAAAATTGAAAACCTAGCAATTAATAATCCCTTAAACTGCCATTGATGGAAAAGAGATTTTGAAGTAACATTCAGCTCTGTCATAACATATGCTATCCATTTTCTCCATGTTTCTCTGTGTCTTGCGTTAGTTCGAAACATTTGACTTGAAGACACTGTATTTTTATACATAATAAGGGGGATATTCTGTAATTCTTCTTGAGCAAGGAGAGAATAATTTACAGTTGCTTTAACAAGCCAACCTATATATATAGTCACTCAATGAATAGTCCCTATCGCCCATTTACCGTCAGTTTATTCAATTTCACTAAAAAAATAGAAGTTCGAGGGTTAAAAATGGTGGAATAAAGTTTAGGACTTAAAATGACTTATTTTTTTAAAAAAAATCGAAGGTCAAAAATATTATTAGATCAAAAAAAAGTTTAGTGGTTAATGACTTAAGCATAGCTAATCCATCTAGTATTAGTGAGATTTATGTTATACTAATCACCCAATCAAATGCTTAAAACATACCCTTAAATATGGTACATTTGGTTAAAATATAAAGAAAGTTTGCCACATTGCTTCTTGTTCATGTAATTATCCATGACCTTAATGGATTTGGAAACCTATCAACATTGTGGTAGAGATAAGGTGTACTTTACCCTATAAGGTTAGACCAACCTCCCCCATGGCTGACCATTAAAAAATGGCATTAGGAGCTCCCAACTGGCTTAGCTTCTAAATGTGTTTTAGTTTGATAGATAACTACTTAGTGTGATACAAAAGAAATCTTTCATATATATCCTATGGTTTTATACATTGCCACCCCTTCCTTCTCAAGTATTCTCCATTTCCACCTAACTAAGTAAAACGACTCGGCAACAGAGGCTCTCCCAAGACCTAGTTTTTGCCTCTTTATATACGTTTGAGTTGGCCTTGAGAGAGTGCACACCGATCAAGGAAGAGACCGAATTTGGGGTTGGCATTGAGTGAAAAACAGAGACAATTATTGGAGATGGGAGCTTGGATTGTTAGAATTCTTATGCTTTTAGCTTTTTTATGGTTTCCAGCATCAGTAGAGTGCATGGTTCGGCACTACAAGTTCAATGTAAGTTCAATTTTATTTCCTGAATGGTATATAATGACCTATTTAATGCTTAGAAGAAAAGCATGATCTCCATTAGCTACTCTCTATCATTGCCCATGGTAGAGTTTCTAACTTGTTCATTGACATGAAATAGTCCTTATCTTTTAAAGGTTTAGGACATTAGATATATGATATGATCATTCAAATATAAAGGAAAATTTTATAGAAGGTTTAGGACATTAGATATATGATATGATCATTCAAATATAAAGGAAAATTTTAAAGATATAAAATATATCTATATCAAACATATACTCGTATCTGATATTTAAATTGAGTTGTTAAAATTTAAAACTATATTAATTGTTCCGTCATCATTGAACTTCACTTTCAAATTTTAATATGATTGATCAAATACTTTTGAATATCTATTAATATTCTTTGATCTGGATAATATGAAATAGAGTGCAATTCTAACATATGTTCAAGTTTTTAGATGATTAGTAAATAAACTGGCTTACTCACGTGATATATATTTCAGATATAAAATCTTGTCAACTTTACTCACTTTAACATGTTATTAATTCTACTTTGCATCTTCATGAATGTTTTGCTCTTCCATCATCGATTTTCTTCGTTTCCCTTTCTTTTTATCGGCCTTAACGTGATAATTTAAAATTTTCCAAGCATGGTTATTACAAAAAGAACCGATGTTGTTTTTTTGTAAAACTATGCAGGTGGTGTTGAAAAATACAACAAGATTGTGCTCAACCAAGCCGATTGTCACCGTCAACGGACGCTACCCTGGCCCTACTTTAGTTGCTAGAGAGGATGACACCATTCTCGTCAAAGTGGTTAACCATGTCAAATACAATGTCTCCATCCACTGGTAATAATTCTAATTCCCCATCATTGATCAGTTTCTTAGGATCAATAGCTTTATCCATGGATTCTGATTTTGGTTCCAGGCATGGGATTAGGCAAATACGTACAGGTTGGGCAGATGGGCCAGCATATATAACCCAGTGCCCGATTCAACCAGGGCAGAGCTACGTTTACAACTTCACCGTGACCGGCCAAAGAGGCACCCTTTGGTGGCACGCACATATTCTATGGCTGAGAGCCACCGTCCACGGTGCCATCGTTATCTTGCCCAAGCGTGGTGTTCCTTATCCTTTCCCTAAACCCCACAAGGAAGAGATCGTTATCTTAGGTAATTAGGCACGATAATAAACAGAGGTAGTGTTACTTCTTATCAATAAAATTCGTTCCTTTTTATTTTATTATTATTATTTTTTTGTAGGTGAATGGTGGAAATCAGATGTTGAAGCCGTCATTAATGAAGCTTTAAAATCTGGTTTAGTCCCGAATGTCTCTGATGCGCACACCATCAATTGTTGCGGAAGACGGCTATCGGATAGAGCAAAATCGCAATTGATAATTTGAGAAAATAAAAATGAAGATAAAAAGAGACACAAAATTTACGTGGAAAACCCCTAAATTATATAGGGTAAAAATCACGGGCAACGGTAGAAGAATTTCACTATGAGAAAAATAGAAATTACAACCTCTCTCGATCTACCAAGGAAAAAACAATGATAATTCTCTCTTGATAAAAAGGAGAAAACAACTCTCAAGAAAACTCTCTAAATTCTCTCTAGTATTAGAAGAAAGCTAGAATGCTTTGGGATGATTTTGAAGCTAAATGAGCTAGGGTATTTATAGTTGAAACTTAAGGACTAATCTTATAAATACCCTAAATTACAATGACTAAAATTAATTATCCCATTACCCAATTTCAACAAAAATTAGGTGGCCTAATTTTTGACTTTGACAAAGCACCATTTGGTGCCTAATTTGGTGCCTAAATTATTTGACTTTTAGCAATCTTCCACTTGAAGATTTGATTGGAATAATCATATCTTCACACCATTATTTCTACCTTGTACCTTCATGTTGCTTACGTTTCTGACAGGCCACAGAAGGATCGACACCAAGTAAATTTATCAGTATTGATCGCCTTCGTCATGAAATCTGCTATGTTGTCTTTGGTATGGATTTTCTGCATATCTATCGTCCCTTCTTCCACCTTTTCACAAATGAAATGGTACTGAACTCCTTGCTAGATGCAAGGCGCTTTGACTGTCATAAAACAGAGAGACATACTCTTGATTGTGCCCAAGCTCCTCCAATAACATCTTCAACCAAATTGCTTCTTTACTGGCTTGTGTAGCTGCTACATATTATGCTTCTGTTGTGGATGTAGCCACAACTGATTGCAATTTTGAAACCCAGCTTACAGCTCCATCAGCAATTTTGAACACATATCATGTCGTAGATTTGCTTTTATTTAAATCCCCTGCATAGTCAGAATCTACATACCCATTGATTAGTAAGTTTGATCCTCCGTAACATAATGCAACATTTGAGGTCCCTTTGATGTATCTCAGGATCCTCTTTTACTGTATTCCAATGCTCTTTGCCTGGATTCCCCATGTACCGACTAACCACTCCCACTGCTTGTGCAATGTATGGTCTTGTGCATATCATAGCGAACATTAAGCTTCCCACTGCTGATGCATACGGTACTCGAGACATCTCCATCCTCTCTTCTTCACTGCTAGGACTCATACCGGAGGATAATTTGAAGTTAATAGGAAGAGGGGTAGAAATTGGCTTACAATCTTGCATGCTAAATCGTGACAAGATTTTCTTCAAGTAATTCTTTTATGAAAGCCAAATCTTCCTATTACTTCTTTCTCGGTGAATTTGCATCCCTAGAATCTTGTTTGCTGATCCCAAGTCCTTCATTTCAAATTCCCTAGCCAGTTGTGCCTTCAATTCTTCAATATGATCTTTGTTGGGTCCTGCAACCAACATGTCATCCACATACAACAGCAATATAACAAAATCGTTATCACCAGACCTCTTGAAATAAGCACAAGGGTCTGCATTAAGTCTGTTGTATCCAAGGTACATAATGAAGGAATCAAATCTGTTATACCAACACCTCGGCGCCTGCTTTAAACCGTACAGAGATTTGTTCAACCTGCAAACCAAGTTCTCTTCTTTTCTTTTTCTTCAAAACCTTCAGGCTGGAGCATATAAATTTCTTCTTCAAGATTTCCATGAAGAAAAGCTGTTTTAACATCTAGCTGCTCTAGATGTAAGTCCAATGTAGCACACATTGCCAAAACTACTCGAACTGTTGTTAGTCGAACCACAGGAGAAAATATTTCATTGAAATCAATACCTTCTTTTTTAGCATATCCTTTGACCACCAGTCTTGCACGATACCTCTCCACTTGATCGTCACCATTTCGCTTGATTTTGAAAACCCATTTGTTACCAATTGGCTTCCTTCCTTGTGGTAGTGGCACAAGGTCCCATGTATTATTTTTATGAAGGGCTTTGATTTCTTCTTGCATCGCCATCATCCACAGTGAAACATTTGAGCTGTGTATTACCTCCTGGTATGTTGATGGCTCACCGTCCTCTGTTAAAAGGCAATATGCAATATTACCTTCTATAACATAATCTGAGTGCCAATTGGGACGTCTTCTCACACGATCTGATTGACGAGTTGTTGGAGTTTCAGAACTCCTTGGTTCTTATTCATCATGTGCTGGTTCTGCTTCAGAAGAATCTCCTTGTTCAACCTCATTTTCCACATGTATCTGTGTAGTCTCTGACTTTTCAGCGCTATCATCATCTTCTTTTCTTTTGTAACTTATCTTCTACAAAGATAACATCCCTATTAATGATCACTTTGCGGGCAGTAGGATCCCACAAGCGATACCCCTTTACTTCATCAGCCATACCCCAAGAATTTGCATTTCCTGGATTTTGGATCTAGCTTTGAAATTTCTTGGGCGTTGTACATCACGTACACAATACTTCCAAATACATGGTGGTTTGAATAATCAACTGGTTTAGCAGTCCACATCTCCATTGGTGTCTTCAGCTCTATTGCAGTTGATGGAGCTCGATTCACCAAATAATAGGCGGTATTGACTGCTTCTGCCCCGAATGATTTTTCTAGGCCTGCATCCCTCAACATTGCTCTTGTTCTTTCTAACAAGGTTCTGTTCATCCGCTCTGCCACTCCATTTTGTTGAGGAGTGTTCGCCACTGTGAACTGTCTTTTGATGCCTTATTTCCTACAAAAATCATCAAATTCTTCACTTGTGTATTCTCCTCCATTATCTGATCTGAAACACTTGATTTTATTTCCAGAATCAAGTTCCACCTGCGCTTTGAAGTTTTTGAAAGTTGAAAACACATCGGACTTCTTCTTAATAGGGTACACCCAACATCTCCTGGAGTAGTCATCAATAAATGAGACAAAATATTTTTCTCCGCCTAGGGATGTAACTGGTGCTTGTCATACGTCAGAGTGAACCAGTTCTAGAACACTTTTGCCTCTAGAATTTGATGTGCTGAATTTCAACCGGTGCTGCTTACTTGTTATGGAATGCTCACACAAAGTAAGTGATACATTTGTTAAGCCTGGAAGTAGCTTTTGCTCCACAAGGACTTTCATTCCTTGTTCTGACATGTGTCCAAGTTTCTTATGCCATAGCATTGCAGAATCTAAACTACATGAGGCAACAGAGGCTTCTGCTTCTACCAAAGTCTCTCCCTTCAGCATGTACAAGTTTGCAGCTATTTTTTCGCCTTTCAGCATCACAAGCGCTCCACGGAACACCTTCATGATTCCTTTCCGTGTTTCAATCTTGCTAGCATTATTATCCAACAATCCGTAGGATAATAAATTTTTCTTCAGACCTTTCATGTGCCGCACATCTCGAACAACTTTAATATTTTCATCATACATCTTTAATTTGATGGTTCCCACGCCAACGATCTCTAAGGCATGATCATTGCAACTATACACAGATCCTCCTGAGACAGGTTCATAATAATGGAACCATTCTCTTTCTTGAGGTCATGTGATATGTTGCTCCCGAATCAATGAGCCATATATCTGCAAATCGTTTTCTTCCTTCCACGGTGGTTGACGCTTCACAGCATAGAGCATCTCCATCATCTGAAGTGTTTGCGGTATTGCCTTGTGGATTGGAGGTTTTATTTAGACTCCAACAATCCTTCTTCAAGTGACCCTTCTTTCCACAATTGTAACACTTTAAATTCTTCTTGCTTCTTGACTTTGATCTACCATGTTTGTGATTGCTGCTTTGGCCACGTTATGTTGATCCCCCTCTCATCGTTGTCAACGCTTCTGCTTGTTGCAGATTTACTTGTCTGTCTTCCTTGTTCTTGCGCCAATTTTCTTCTTGTAGAACAGCAGCTGTAACGTCATCGAAGACTAGACTGGTGACATTACTGTTTGTCAAGTTGATGATGAGTTGATCATACGAATCCGGTAGACTTTGAAGTAGAAGTTCAGCACGTTCTTGTTCTCCTATTTTACAGCTTAAGGATGTAAGCTGAGAAAATAAGGTGTTCAGTGTATTTAAGTGCTCCATCACTGAAGTAGATTCTGGCATACGGAGAGTGTACAATTTCCTCTTAAGGAAAATTTTATTGTGCAGCGATGTGGCCTCGTACAATTTGGTGAGATGATCCCATATCTCATTAGTTGTCTTCTTCTCCTCGATGCTTGACAATACTTCATCTGCTAATGCTAGATGAAAGTTGGCCATAGCATTCCCGTCCATCTCGTTCCATTTGATGTCATCTGCGAAATCCACCGGCCTTTCATTGATAGCCGCTAGACACCCGTCTTTCCTGATGATGGCCTTCATCTTCAATTTCCACAATGAGAAATTTCTCCCATTGAATTTTTCAATATCAAATTTCGTTGCCATAGCTTCTTTTACGGATAGCTCCCACTATTTCACTATCGTGAATAGTTCTCTGGAACCTTCAAAGAATGAGTAATAACTTCTTATTTTCTTATGTTGGAGGATCCACCTTTTGGTGGCAACCACAAAGACAATAAGCAGATATTACACACTCTAATCTAGCTCTGATATCAATTGTTGCGGAAGACGGCTATCGGATAGAGAAAAATCGCAACTGATAATTTGAGAAAATAAAAATGAAGATAAAAATAGACACAAAAATTTACGTGGAAAACCCCTAAATTATATAGGGTAAAAACCACGGGCAACGGTAGAAAAATTTCACTATGAGAAAAATAGGAATTACAACCTCTCTCGATCTACCAAGGAGAAAACAATGATAATTCTCTCTTGATAAAAATGAGAAAACAACTCTCAAGAAACTCTCTAAATTCTCTCTAGTATTAGAAGAAAGATAGAATGCTTTGGGATGATTTTGAAGCTAAATGAGCTAGGGTATTTATAGTTGAAACTTAAGGACTAATCTTATAATTACCCTAAATTACAATGACTAAAATTAATTATCCCATTACCCAATTTCAACAAAAATTAGGTGCCTAATTTTTTACTTTGACAAAGCACCATTTGGTGCCTAAATTATTTGACTTTTAACAATGGCCACCCTGGATCTACCCCAAGCTGCTCTTCAAAGGGTAAAAACAAAAATAAAGAACTCGGTACCAAGAGATTTGCAAATTAAATCAACACCTCAAGCTGAACCATGAATAATATTTCACTCTATTTGCAGGAGGATATAAACTGGAAGTTAAGCCTGGGAAGACATACATGCTTCGAATCGTCAATGCTGCGCTCAATGAAGAACTATTCTTTATGGTTGCCGGCCATCAACTCACTGTCGTCGAAGTTGATGCCACATATGTGAAACCTTTTAAGACAGACACCATTGTCATATCCCCAGGGCAGACCACAAATGTCCTCTTAACAACCCACCGACGTTCCGGGAAGTACTTGGTCGTCGCCTCACCTTTCATGGACGCACCCATTGCGGTCGACAACGTAACTGCCACAGCTACATTACATTACTCCGGTTCTCTTACGAGTACCTCCACTACTCTAGTATCACCCCCTCCTAAAAACGCTACCTCAGTGGCAACAAGCTTTACGAATGCACTTCGGAGCTTGAACTCTAAACAATATCCTGCTAATGTCCCGTTGAAGATTGATCATTCCCTTCTCTTCACCGTCGGTCTCGGCATCAACCCTTGTCCTACATGTGTCAACGGAAGTCGAGTCGTGGCTTCTATCAACAATGTTACGTTTGTTATGCCGAAAACGGCTCTACTTCAAGCTCATTTCTTCAACATTAATGGGGTTTTCACAAGTGATTTCCCTGGAAATCCTCCTGTTCCATTTAACTACACAAGCACACAACTGACAAACTTGGCGACCAAACGAGGGACGAAACTATACAGATTGGCTTATAACGACACTGTGCAGCTGGTTTTACAAGATACTGGGATGATTACACCGGAGAACCACCCTCTTCATTTGCATGGATTCAATTTCTTCGAGGTTGGAAGGAGAGTGGGGAATTTTGACCCGAAAAAGGACCCTAAAAACTTCAATCTCGTTGACCCTGTTGAGAGGAACACAATGGAGTTCCATCTGGTGGGTGGACTGCTATAAGATTCAGGGCAGATAATCCAGGTAGGTGAAAGTCTCGTGGTTCGATTTTTCAAGTGAAAAAAAACGTTCATAATTTGTTTATTCTCTTGCAGGGGTTTGGTTCATGCATTGCCATCTGGAAGTACATACGACCTGGGGACTTAAAATGGCATTTGTTGTGGATAATGGCAAAGGACCAAATGAATCTCTTTTACCACCACCCAGTGACCTCCCCAAGTGCTAGAAAGCTAAATCATTACAAAAAATAATTCTTTTTGAGCAAAGCTTGGTCCAATTTGAATAATAATTCTTATTGAGTACTGCAAGTGTTGAAAATTTAGAGGTTTTAAATGTTATTGTACTCTACAAATCCTGCTTGAAATGAAGATGAAGTGTTACAATTTTTTCCTTTCAATCTTATATTTGTCTACTCGTCCTCAATGTTTGGATTTGAGTTTTAAGACTTGGGGATAGCTCTCAAATCTCAAGCCCATTAAAGGGAATGCTGGCTGCCCTCATCAAGGATGTACCAACTACAAAAGGTCTTTATGTTTTTTACTTAAAATAATAAATATTTATTTAAAAAAATATCCATATTTCTATATAATGAAGAAAAAAATTTGTTTGAATGTCAATTTTGATATAAAAAAAATTGAAGTATTATTCTCATAATATTACCTATATGAACATCATATTTGTTTTTAATCGGTAAAAACTAATTTTTGTTCGATAGGTCTTTGGAAGTTACAGTTGGGCACACGGTTCAATGAACATTAAGGATGCATGTCACTAATATTGCAAGTATAGCTATGAAACAAACCAAAATGATGGCAAGTTGAAACCTGAGCTGTGGGAAAGGGGGAAGTTTCCTTTAATGGAAAACAAAAAACTGTTGGGGCCTTCAATAATAATGAATTTTATGCATTTGCAGTCGCTTTCTCTACCCTTAGCCTCACCACTCCATTATTATTGCTCCCATTCCCATCCTTCCTTTAACGGCATTTCTAACTCTCTGTTTATTATACCCAACAATTTGCTGCAACTCATTTAGGAAATTGAGATTTCAACAGATAAACATTCACCTACTTGTATTCTATTACAATTACGACATTAGTTTTACTTTAATTAATTAATTTTTCTGCTCTTTCCAACAATTAAATGTCACTATATCCTAATTTTATAATATTAAATATTACATGATAACTGAAATAAACGTCATAATATAATTAAAAAATAATATATGTATAAATACACACTATTTACATTTTTACATGCGATATTCATTTGGCTTCTATATATATATATATTGTTAATATGAGATAACTATTACCTACAAGATAATATATGTTTAAGGATAACTCCTAACCATTTGAGATTAAACTTTTACACCTCTAGCGTTCATGATGCTCGAACCTGATACCTCAAGGAATAACAACAAATCTTTTACCACCGAAGTCGCTTGGTTCGTGCATTCATGGTGTATAAATTATCTTTTCGATCAATTCAAGTATCTAACTTTACAAACATTACCATTTTAAGTGTCTCGATTGTAACGACATTTAAAAAGGTAGGTAAGTGACACGGGTCAAATTCAGTGACAAATCCATAAATATTTTTTAGAATGATTACACATATATTAATAAAAAAAGCGTATGACCAGAAATAAATAAAATTTCAGAGTGAACATCATCAATAAAATAAACAACTAACATACATAAATTTATATTTTAAAATTGACACGTGCCCACCTTAAAATACATGTATGTCCACTACTTGTCACATTAAAATTTTATTATTAAAAAAGAAAATATTGTTTTTCTAGAAAAAATATCCACTCTTCCTCTATATCCCCTCAAACCTCTATATCCCCTCAAACCTCCTCAAAAACCACCCCGTCGTTCATAGGTATATAATATAGTAATTTAGGGATTTATAAATTAGTGTTTATAGATTTAAATTTTTAAGGGATTTAGGGATAAGATTTTAATAGTTGGTTGGTGTTTTTTGGGTGTTGTGTCATCAGTGAAGATTCGATCGACGACGATAGCGATAACAACGACGATAAAAGACAGTGATCGATGTGGGTATATGAATTAAAATTAAAGTTTTCAAAGTTTTTCTAAGATTTCAAAAAAATATTAAGTTCTTTTTGAAAAAAAATACATTCTTAAAGTTTTTTTTATTTTAAAATAAAACTTTCAAAATTATATAGATGTGACACATATCATTTAATGGAATTTTTTTTAATAATTGTTACAATTGAGACACTTAAAATAATAACATTTATAACGTTAGACGCATAGATTAATCGAAAAATAATTTGGACACATAAATAAAAAAAAATATAATTTAAATAACATTTTATATTAATCAAATTTTTAGAAAAGTATACCAAGTAAAGTAAAATCTGTTGACGTTTATGAATATCATTAATATGTAACTCCATCCTATAGAGTTTTTCTTACAATTATTAAACATGTAAGACTTACCCGACGAATTCATGTGTCACGACAATCTTGATCAGTTCATTGGATTACTGTTGATGACGTAATCATATATATATATATATATATTTCCTTCTTTACTACTGAAATAAATGGGAAAATGAAATAGAGTTGTCATTCATTGATTTCAGTTGAAAAACCACCAAACAGACTCATCTGACACTTAAAAAGGGAACCTAAAAGCCATATGTCCCTCGTTAGAATAGACTCTATAATCATTATTTTTCATAATGAAGGATAGGGACAGTTTGATTTCAACCAACATTCTCGCCACACAAAATATGAATAATTTAAACAATTTGTTCACTGTATTAAGTTTTAAATTATTGGTTAAACTATATAAATAGTTATTAAACTTTTAACACACTTATATTTTAATCACGGAACTCTTAAAACTTACAATTCAATCATTAAACTGTTAATTTGTTTTCGATAAAAATATTAACTTAACACTTTAAAATCTTTTTTTTTTCTTTTAAAAAACCCCAGGTTCTAAAAAAGTCCTATAATGAATTTGTTAAAATCATTGAGATGAACATCAATATCGATTTTAACTAATTCCATATCTAAATGTGTGTTGATTGCTTTGACTGAACAATATTAGCCGACTTTTACACCCAAAATCCATAAATATATGCAAAAAGCTTTTGTCCCAAAGATCTAGCTTAGAAAACTAAGGTGGTAGATAATAACTGTTTTTGTGATTTTATTGTTTCTTTAATTTTTCATTCGCTTTAAGTTTTTATTTTATTATTATTATCAAATTTGAATTATGTGTTTCCTTAATCACCGCAAAATCCTTATATAACTTCAATTCTTCTTTTTAATAATAAGTTTTCTTCTTTTTCAATTATAGCTCAACTTTGTATTTTAATCAATTTGGTCTTCTGACTGTTACTCTTTACGTATTATTTCTTTTCATTAGTTTTTTGAATCATTTATACCTAGGGATGATCAAATAATTCAAACCCGACGAATTATAACTTGATTAAACCTTATAAGATCAATTTTTTAAAAATAATTTCAAATCAAATCAAATTTTATGTACGAAAGAATTGAATTTAGAATGAAATTAGATTTAGATTTATAAATATTTGCCTAATTAACATAATTTATGATTCTAATTTCCCCAATTTCTGTTTTTCATTTTTCAATTTCAACTAGAGCTACTCTCTGGCACATATTATTTCTTTCGCTGGTCTTTCTTTCAAAAAAACCAATGCCATATATTTTTATTCTTAAAAATCATATCAAATTTGTGGCGAGTGGAAACCTTTAACCTCGGGTTAGGTCTTATGTAAAACAAAGAGTATACTACTTTAGCTGAAATTGAATTAATTGAAAATCTAATCTAATATGATCAATGATCACCTACATTCACACTCTGACGGATAATTTATCCTCAAAATATTTAAATAACATTATAAACATATTATATAATTTTATATGGTTTTCATTTATTAAATAATATTATAGATATTAATTATATATGTAAAAATATGAAAATAGTATGTATATAGTATATAATTAGATAGAGTAGTTTATATGAGAATTAAAAATATCAAATATTATAAATAAGTATATTTAAATTTAAATAAATATATTAGATTTGACCCAACTAAAATTTCATAAGTTCCAATGGATTTATAAAAATTCAAAAAATAAATAAATTTATAAACTCGATTAGCTCAATATTTTTTGTTCGACTTATTTAAATACTCACTTTTTTAACCTCCTACGTGTATCCAGCTCATTGGTTCAGCCATGAACTAGGCTACTTACGGGTCGACCTACCATCAAGTCCCATATTTTTTACTCCCACGTGTCGAGATCAGATCGGGGGACTAAGTTCTTCGTCGTCCTTGAGATCGTACCCTGTACAATTATTAGGGTGACTGCCCAATCAAAGAGTTGCAACCGTCTCAGGGCCCCACTAAATCCAGTTGCCCGCATGTAATTTTACCGTTGATCTGGGCCGTTCTTTTGGCGGCTACCCCATTTCAAGCTGACCGTATCCCCTACTGTCGGGATAGCTCCGGTGCACCAGACTAAAAAACGGCTAAAACAAGATTTTATTGGTTTTATTTTTGTATTAAATAATAAAACCGGTAAAAATTACAGGAAACATTATTAGGCGCTACCGATTTTATTATTATTGGGTATTTTTTACTGGATTTTCGAAAAACAAATACAGAAAATATTATTAGGCTTAAAAAAATGACCGGATTAACATAATATTTTAGGTAATTACCGAAAAAATTTAAATAATTTTTATCAATTTTATTGTTTAAACGATAATAAAACCGGTAATATTTTATTTTAACCGTTTTTAAGCATGCCGCACCGTATAACTTCTCCCTACTGTCCCTTTTCTCCTCCAATAATCTTTTCTTATTTCTCCGGTTCTTCTCTCTCTTCCCAGAGATTTTAACACATTTATTGTTTGAAGCTTGTTAGTAGCTTTGCTTCTTTATTTGTCGAGCTTAGAACTCTTTTTACTTTATCTTTCTTCTCTTTTATTTTATGTTAATTTCTCTACGAAAAAGAAGAAAATAGCACATCTTTCTTAGTTTCCATCATTCTTCTACTCAATTCAGTGTTTTTTTTCCTTCATTTTTTTTAAAGTTTCCAAATTGGGTTTTCATTTCCAGCTCTTTGTTTATTGGGTTCAGCTTAGTTTATTGGATTCTGCTGTCAGCTTCTCCTTTTCCCCCTAGTTGGGTTATCGAGGAAGTTGAATCCGAGTGTTAGTTGTTTCAGTTATTATTACTCGACAAAGAGAAAAACATATAATTATTTTCTCAGCTATGTTATAAATACAGCGAGTTCCTATTCAAATTTCCTTCAAAAAGTTTTTCTGCGTATTTCCTATTTTACAGTTTGTTTCGTTGCTAGTACTGAAAAATTCGCCGTTTTAGTTCTTGAATTGCGCGAATTTGTGGTGTTAGGGTTTTCATAGTGTTTTTACTTTGATAGCTACAGAATTTTGTAGTTCTTCTTTGAATTTTTGTTTTGAAAGTGGGTATTTTCTGGATTCCTCATGGATTGCCTACACACTCGAAAAAATATTCTGATTCCTTGCAAATGCTCCCTGATTTAACGCTGATATTTTTCCTTTGATACCCTATCAAGTCTGCATTTTCCCAATAGTTTCTCGTTCTGTTTTAACTCTTATAGAATTCTATAACCGAAATTCCATTCTTCGAGTGATGATCAATCTTCTGAAACGATTAGTGAATTAGGAACTTGTTCAGACAAAACTTCTGTGTTTTGTTAATTTTTATTGGTTACATTTGATGTTATGAAGTGGGAAATGGAAATTCTGTCGTCGGCATCTTATCTCTCCAGCACAAATTGGCTTGCTGAAGAGAGCACGAAATGGACATCAGCAGAGAACAAGATGTTCGAGAATGCCTTGGCGGTGTACGATAAAGATACGCCGGACCGATGGCAGAAAGTGGCTGCTATGATCCCAGGGAAGACGGTCGGAGATGTAATCAAGCAATACAGAGAATTGGAAGCTGATGTTAGCAGTATAGAAGCAGGTCTGGTTCCAATTCCTGGATATAACACATCTCCATTCACATTGGATTGGGTGAATAGCCATGGCTATGATGGATTGAAACAGTCATATGGACTCGGTGGAAAGAGATCTTCATCAGGCAGGCCTGGAGATCATGAGAGGAAAAAAGGGGTTCCTTGGACAGAAGAGGAGCACAAGTAAGTTTAAATGGTTATGACAAATTATAATTGTGCTCATTCTTTTATGATCTATGTTATCTGTTTGTATCAGCAGTACTTTCAGGTGAAGAAATTATATTTGTGAGGATTTTAATTGTTTGAGTAAATATAATTTGCTTTTGGTTTCCTTATATTTATCTTCCATTTCATTGACAAGAATCGATGTTCATGGATTTTTAACAGATTGTTTCTAATGGGACTAAAAAAGTATGGCAAAGGAGATTGGAGAAATATATCTCGCAATTTCGTTGTCACTCGAACACCGACTCAGGTGGCTAGTCACGCTCAGAAATATTTCATCAGGCAGCTTTCAGGGGGGAAGGATAAGAGAAGAGCTAGCATTCATGACATAACAACGATCAATCTCAACGACATGAGAACTGCTTCCCCGGACAATAGGGGTACTCCACCCGAGCTCCCTCAGCAGCCAAATTCTGCTGCCATGCCCAGAACACACTTTCAATGGAATCAGCCTTGCCGCGGGGCAACAATGGCTTTCAATTCAACACAAGGAAGTATGCTAATGTCTTCTCCTTATGAGGATCCCTCCTATGGATTGAAAATGCAGGGGCATAGTCTGCAAAGAAGTGCTGCACATGAGTCCTATTTTGGACCTCAGAATTTGGTTTTTCAGATGCAATCAGCCGAACAATACCCTCAAGACCACCTATTCTGAGTTCCTCCTGCCAGTTGATTATTGTAGCTGTCTTTGTGCTTTTATGGTTTTATTATGTGTATATTATCAAGAACTTGAGTTTAGTTCATAGCATTCAAAACAAGAGGTGATAGGATTGAGTTTTGCTAGGAACTTGAGAGTATGAAATGTGAAACTGTGAGGGAAGATTCTTAAACCTGGATTTCCCTTGTATTTAAGATTCTGTAGTTGAATCTGATTGTCCCTCGATCAAATTGCTAAGCTATTTGGTAATAGTGGTGAGCTTATGGCATCGACATGCGATATATGAATTATGGAAAAAGCCGTTTTCGAGTTTAGGAATATGATTTGAAGCATATCATCGGAGTGCATCATACATGCATTGGTGAGCAGGGTTCGAGTTGCAGGCTTACACGGAGAATGAAACAATAGAATAAGCATCTACAACCATAAGTTCAAAGTTTTAGACAGTTGTAAGCATGAGCTGAGTGGTTGTAATTTTCAGAAGTTCATCAATCTAGTATTCTAGTTGTAAACTTTTGGCAGTTTCATGTTGTAAATCCTAGTAATTTGATTCAAGACCAATAATTCCAAGTTTCCAAAAGAAAAGAAGAAAAGAAAACTTCAAAATTTTGCTCCTATTGGAAAGGTTATAATCTATAGGTTGAAAGGTTTTGAAGCAACCCCGTGTAGGGTCTACATTTCTAGGTAAAGCCTCAACCATTATACAATGGCTGCGCCAGTACATTTTTGAACTGGTTTGGTAGGATCTCAGTTCATATTGGCTGTCACAGGGCATTTTGAGACTATTGCAGTAAACCCATTTTCCCAAATACTCCAAAATGGCCTACTTGACTGTTCCTGACCTTCAAAACCATAGTCGAGGCTGACTCTGAAACCCACTAACTTGAGCATCATATTCTTCAATGCTCCACCCTTTTTCTTCCTCGAGATCTTTATTAAGAGATCCTCTTGTGAAAAAGAAGATTCTTCATTGTAGTGTATATTATTGGTTACACTAATAGAATGTAGCATTCAAAAGCAAGATTCAGGTTAGATTTCCCTGTTGATTTCCTCTTTTAATTATATAATTTTGTAGTGAAACCCTCTTTAAAGTGTGTTTGTCGAAGATATCTCTTTCCTTAAATCTTCTTAACAATGGTGGCAACTAGGAAGTCTATGATTTTGTGATACTAAGTGCACGTCTGCAATCAACTTGATGAATATAATAAAGGGTTCAACTTGTTTTTAAAGCTTAAACTGTGAACCCTTTAATGGGTACAACTATTAAGCTTCTCTGGACCATGAAATTCTCTTTAGTGGGAATTTAGTTGACCTTAAATTTCTTTCATAAAAGGGGGGGGGGGAAGGGAATCTTCTGGCTAATTAAGTGCTGATTTGAACTAATGTTTTGTATCATTTTTAATAAGTCAAATTAGAAATGATTATTAACTAATAAGACCCATAAAGTTCATTGAAGTAACGCATTTCACTCTTCCCCCCCCCTTTCTCTTCCTATACATTTTCTCTAAGACCATATGATTATTTAACTTTACATTTTTCGTTTTTTTCCTTCTCTCACTGTGCACATTGATGCACTGCACTGACATGCAGGGTCTGGGTTGGCCAAATTTGTTGTTGCGGGTTTAATCATGTGAGTTGTGACTATTAACATGTAGGCCATTGCACCAACTTCTTCTGCATCTTTACTTCCATTATTTGTTTGTATTTCTATTTTAACGACAAATGGTAAATACAAAGACTTTTAGTTTTTTGTGCTATTCCCATTCCTTCTTATGCCTTTTCTTAAGCTGTCATTTAGTATTTTTTTTATTATTCTCTCTTTTTTCAATGATTTATACACTTATCTTTTGTAAGAATTTAAAAAGTTCCAATTAAAATATAAAAGAAATAATAAAATTAGAATATATATATTTTTAGTAAATATCTTAAGTGAGTCTAAACTTACCTTAATTTATCCCAAAAATTTAATAAAAAATCTAACTAACCACACAGAGTTGGTGGCATATTGTATATTCAGTCCCATATATGAAGCAAAGAAAACATGGAAAATTACCAGTATGGTCATATCAAGTAGCTAACCATTTGAAGGTAGCTTGACAAAACTAGCCAGAATAGTCTTAAAAAAATACAAGAAGGCATCTGGGCAACTTTATTCTTATTTTTTTATCAGCATCTTAACAAGTTACGACCACATATGTATTATGTCATAATTTGACACTTTCGGTTATCTGACATTATTCTGATTCTTCTCTTAAGAAAACTAAAAAAGATTATGTTTGTTACTGAAGCTCTTATCTGCAATTACATTGGGGAAAAGGGTAACTTATATGCTGTTCTTCAATGGCTTAAAAATGATTTGAAACTGATCTACTAATGGGGTATTTGGATACATTTCAAAGAAGAAAAAGTATGCAATAATTAATGCAATCAAAAGAATGCATAACTGTTTCAAGTGAAACAAATTAGAATACAACAATGTGTTTCCAGGGTATCTTTAGGACAGTAGAAAATGATAAAGCAGAAAGGACATATATATACCATTCAGAACATTAGTCATTAGTATTATTTGATGGGGCCTGAGATTTTTGTTGAGAATCTGAGGGGGAGGGGGGCATCAATTCTTGTCCCGAGATTTCTTCTTATTAGATAAGACTCAAAATACCCATTTTTTTATGGATCAATTTCATCCTCAGAAAAGCATGCATGCATGTTAAGATATCAAGCTTGATTTATGCTAGTGAAAACACCATAAATCAAAATCAAGAAAAAGGAGACACAGGCCCCTAGACATGATGGCTGACATAATTGTCACTTTGAAACTGTGAGAGATTGAAGTGTCACAACAATGTGGTTTGAATTCATACATGAGACACAAGCCTTTCAAAGACAAAGTCCAAAAAGGAAAAATCAATGATGAAATTTGCCAAGGGACCAGATGTCTATGCCTTGATTATTAAAAAAGAAAAGAGCTTGGCACTGCTGACCTAGGCCATGGAAATCATTTACTCTGTAGGTTTCTCCTAGTTGAATGTCAATCCAAAGCCAAGGGGAAACAAAGGATCACATGAATTGTCTCCATTGTTGATTGGCAGCTGTTTGGTTGTCCTAAACCATGTCATTGGCAATCGCCCCTCAAATTCATAGTCTCCGAAAACTACATCAGTGATTCCCCTTCCTTCAGTTCCTGGTAACCAGGCAGCATTCAGAGCATCCATTTTCTCCAAAAGCCATGGCTCTATAAGCAAAGGTCTTCCAGATATCAGGATCACCAATGTGGGGATTCTGTCAGCAATAGTGCTTATTAGTTCACTTCCATTTAAGGGGATTACTAGCTCTGAATTGTCTCCCGCAGACTCCGCATATGGTTCTTCACCAACAGCTACAATGGCAAAAGAAAAGTTTGACTCAGCCAAGGTGCTTGGCGAAGGATACTTCTCATAAAGCACCTCTGTTTTTTCTCCTATTACTTCTCTGAATGCATCCAAGATTGTTGTGCCTAGAAAGAAATGAATTTGAGACAATTTTCGATTCAATGATGTGGGAATAATACATGATACTAGATAACCGGTTAATAATTATCAATAATGGGAGAATACTATGTGAAACATACAATTAAACATCATATGTATAGGGGATTTGAAGTGGATATGGAACAGTGGTTGGTGGGGTTTAGCAGGGGGGAAGAAAACATGTTTAGTTTTTTTATATAACTGCTTACCAATTGTAATCCTGCCACTGCTTCCTTTTCAGTAACGTGTCCAACCGCCTCACTGGTATCCGAGATCATCAGCATGTGTTCCAGCAATAAGAATTTTTTTGGCATTTTTCTCTAATGGAAGGAAAGGCTTTCCAGGATTATTTCCGTTCTTCAATAGAACTAAGGACTTGCGTACGGCTTCACGGGCTAGTTCCCTGTGCAGCTGCAGGAGATCATAGAGATCACTGTGAATCTATAAACTATGGTATAAAATCAACTAAGAATCATTTGTTAAGACATTCAATATCTAAACCAAATGACAGCTATAAAATTTGCATACAAATGCAACCAGTTACTGGTCTAGATAACTATGATTCCTAACGGCTTACTGCTTTAGATAGCTGGAGAGGTGGTGATCCAAGGTTTGGGCCAAAGTACTCATTAATAGGATCCCCTTACTCCTATTACCATTAGGATTTTGAACAACTTAAGAGTCGGTATTTTCATCAGTGCATCCTCTTCAAACTTTTCCTCCTCAATTCTATGGTCCATGATTCTAATAGGTAAATGTTTTATGCCATTTTTCTTCAACGAAGAACACAAACATAAAACAAATAATTGAAAAATTACAAGTCCCTTGATGAAAATATATTCTTCAGAACGAGAAAACAATCAATTATTTTCCAAGCATTTCTTTTGTGGTGCGTCATTGGAATTTGGAGAAACTTTGTGTAGTCCGAGATGATTGACGTTAACAGATTGAATGTTGAACTCAACGAATACTACCTTGCAGCCAACCGTATCTAGCAAAGATCTGTCAGAGAAGGGACATTAAAAAAGACCAGCAACAAACTTGACTCTCAGAATTCTTTCAACAGCGTCATCTATCATGGACATCTTTATCTCCCCGGATTCAACCAAGGATGTCAAATCCTCAATAAATTGCTTATATCTATGAGGCACCATCACCTGCGTACATGTTTTAGTTGAGAGTAGAAAAAAGATATAAATCCAAAAAAGAAGCCTTGATGCCTTGAACCAAATTATACCATGTCAATTCCGGCACTAATGGCGGTAAAAACACAATGACGATAATTTGAGCCTCTTGGTTCGCTAAGTCTGTCAAGTGCTTTCCAATTCGAAATCAGAAACCCCTGCCAGAGAGATTTACCCAAAGCTTGAGAATTGAAAACAGTATATGCCTTTCAGGATATATTGCAAATAAGATGTCTACCTTGAAACCTAGTTTGTCTTTCAAAATCTCTGTCAAGAGGAACTGGTGAGCATGAAGTTTACATCCATTCCAACTAGAATAAGATGCATAACTGTTGAAACTCCCTGATTAAGACAATCAAGGTAAGGTTCCATGTGAATCCTCTCTAAATCATCATATGATGATATAGTATTTCCCTCATTTATACCATTTTCTGTACCGCCGTCTCCAACAAAATGCTTGGCACATGCAATGACATTGTATCTGGAATCAAATTAGTAAATCATTAAGTTCTAACCGTATCGAATGTGTTAAACTATTGGTAAACAGTAATTTTATAAGAAATATATAGAGAGCTATAGGTAGAAAACCGATGTAAAAAGGTAACCAAATAAGCTGTCAAATTCTAAGAAACTGTAAAACCTACACATTATATCATAAAATGACGCGAATAGGGAAAGAGTTAAGTTTAAGTGCTTTATTGCTCATATTTTAATGGCATTGGTTGACTGGATATTTTAAAGACTATAAACTTTAGCAAGATTTATAATGGAAATCTTATATTTCTGAACTAATAAATTGAAAATGAGTAGGCAAAACCTGCCAGCTACAAAAGGATAGCCCTTCACATGTCCCACCGGTGGCTGTCCCTGTAAACCTGTAATGATGGAAGTCATCTTTCTAACAATTTTAGTATCTTCACCAAAACTCTCATAGCATCTTCCCCATCTAGGATCTCTGCATACCTGTCTTGATCCAATTAAACAAACTGCTCAGACAAATTGGTTTTGTAAAGTCAACTTAAAGCTTCAGATCAAAGAATGTAATGGACCGATAACTTGTAACTTGATCACTGATTGGACACCGATTACCAAAAACTAGCATCTGGTTAATATGATTTTCAATTAGAACAGGATTGATTATTGAAGTGTTCAATTAAGCAGCAAGACTGAAACCCCTGAAGGCTAAAACATGACTATCACTCGCTAGAAATAACTTGGACAATTGAAAGAAAATATGATATTACATGGTTGTCAAAGGAGCTAAAGCAATTTAAAGCAGGGAAAGACTTCCTTTAACTTTCATAACTTCGCAATATGGACAAATGAAGTTTGATTGCTATTATTCTGTAAATTATTGGTATTCTATTCAATTTCATAACCGAGGTCAATTTAACCAACACAATTACTTCAACGAAAGAAGATTTTACAGATTACTTTTATATTGACTTACAGCAACACAGGGAGCAAAGTTGAAGTGAATGCCACTAGCCCTAACTTCAAGAGCTACCGCAGACCCTATCCTTTGAGCCAGATCTGCATCTCTATTGCATAATTGAAACACTAAGTACAATTTTAGGAAATATTAATACCATGTTTTTAGTATGCTGTCCAAGTTTCTGCTCAGTGACAAGTCTAGTTTCTTTTAGTTTGAAACTCCTTTTCCCTTTTTAATTTCCTAAATGACTGAAAACTGTATCAAGATCTTCGTGTCTATAGTTTTATCAGCATAATTATCGATAGAATCAGAATGGTGATTCATAATTGAAACTTGGGGTTAAAGATGAAACTTTCCCCGTGGCTCCAAGGCCAATATTGTGAGGAAATATAGTGGCACCATAGAATATGTATTACCGTGAACCGCATCAATTCCATAAGCAAGCGGTATGCCCAGCCTCGAATCAAGTGCTGCCTGCTGAAACCTGTCAACGGTTTCAGCCCAATCTGATGGCATTACTTCCTCTAGAGGTGGTTTCCCTGCACCACTGACCATACTTCCTACAAAACCGTCCAACGCCAATTGCTTGAAATTTGAAAAGGAAAACATAGCGCTAGAAGCATATGTGTTAACGTTTAAGGTTCACTTCAGGGATCTAAATAGCAACTGCAGGTTAGGATAAAACCAATCGAAACGGCTATATAAATCACTAGTATCTTATTCAAGTTGAATTAGGATCTTGAGCAAGACACCTCATAAATACGAGCTTAAGTCTATAAATACATATCAATTCTAAGAGTTGCTCAAGTGGAATTGAGGTGTCGCTCTTAAGTTTCAAATAAAGTCAAGCATGAAAACCGAACTGATGATGTGAAGCAAAAGAAGGTTGAAGAAAACTGTACCAATGGTAAGGTTGGTGACATCGTCAAGAATAGCAACACAGAGCTCGATTTGTGTCATTTGACCAATCTTTTCTTGCAGGGTCATCCGAGAAACAAGGCCTTTGACTCGATCTTCTATTGGCGCATTTTGGATTCTTGTAAACGCAACTCATCTCCTCCACTGACTGCTACAATGGAAGTGGAAGAGAAAGCAGCTAAGAAGAAATGTTCCATTGCTTTTGTGTTGTAGTTGGGACTGTTCTTCAGTAAATTTGCTTCAATTGTGGAAAATGGCAAAGGATTTGCACAATGGTTAATGGAAGTTCGGTCTTTCCAATTCACGGTGCCAAGTTAAAAAAAAATTATAATATTAAAAGATGTAAAGCGGAAAATCGACAAATGGTGGTAGTTATAAATAGAGAAAATAACTTCAGTGCCTGAAAATGTCTTATAATATACGATTTTAACAAACTTTTTTTGGATTTGCGAAAATGACCAACAAATTCGCAAAACTGTTTCCAAATTCGCAACACTAAATTTCAAATTCGCAATTCGATTTCTGAATTCACAACTCGATTTTCGAATTCGCAACACGAATTTTAATTTCGCAACAGATTTTATTTCGCAACATAAATGTTTTGGGTATATAACTACGCAGCAGCAACAACTCATAACCTAAATCCCTAAATCGTAACTCATTCCATCTCCATCTATCACTCTCTCCGGCGACATCCGTTCCTATATCCAACGACATCCTTCCCCATCTCTAATTTTTTTTTACATAATTTTATTTCTATATAATTTTCAATGATTTTTCTCCCAAATTATCAACTATCAACTTAATAAATGTATGTTTTTCTCTAAGTTAGTGATGATATGTAGTTTATAGCTCGTTTGTTTAGTAAATTAATTTACAATTTGTAGAATGAAATCATCTAATGTTGATCATGTTTGGATAGATTTGTGTTTTGGAGGGTCATGAGAGAATGTTCATGGTGTTTTACAATATATGCCTTTACCCATGAATCTTCAACTAAAACTATCATTAAAAAGTTAACTTATGAAACTCTAATGTTACGTGTTGCAAAGAAATTGAATTTAGAGCCTCTAAGTGGATTTAGGTTATCTTATCAAAGAAAATGTAAAGTTTATTTGTTAATCGACAATGAAGATATTTAACGATTCATTGCTTACATTAGTGTTTCGCAAGAAGATGATGTTACATTGTATGTTGTTGAACCTAGAAGTAGTGAAGTTGGGTCAATAGCGGGTAGTAATCAACTAAGTTCTTCAACCCCAGTTTATGGTGCTCACAATGTACAACGTTGTTATCAACCTCAAAATTTAATGGTTCCACCACAATTTACCAAACACAATATCAAGCACAATCTCAAAACCCACAACATTTTCCTAATCCAAATCCCAATCAACTTTCAGCACCAAATTCTGATTTTCGTATTGACCAGTTAGACGATTATGAGGCAACAGAAAAAATTGTAAGTACTAGTCAGTATTCGAAATTTGATCTTGGTCAATACCTGGACTTTGATCTTGGTCAATACTCGGATTTTGATGATGTTTCAGAAGAAGAAAACCTTGCGTGTAATGATTTTGATATTGGCCAATACCCGAATTTTGATGATGAAACAACTGCTGCCGAGGAAGATGTTGTTGATAATAATGAGGAGAAGTTACGACTGTGAATGAACATGTTGAACATCCATTCTGTAATTCATATAACCCTGAAGTAGAAAAAGAAGAAGAAGAAGTCCCCGAAGAAAAGAAAAAGAAGAAAATACCACGGGAGTATAACTGGAATATGCCAGAATTACTTCAGATACCGGAAGAAGAGTTGGTAAAGATAGCAGTTGATTGTTACACAAAAGTTATTCGTATCAAGAAAGATTATTGTTTTGATACAAAGGAAGACTTGAAGATAGCATTGTATACGAAATGTGTGGAAGATGACTATCAACTAAAAGTTAACAAATCAAGCAAAGATCGTTTCGAAACAAAGTGTATGATTGACAAAAAATGTATGTGGTGTATGATTGCAAAGAGGATAAAAGATTGCGAAATGTTTCAAGTTAGGACTTTTATCGATAAACATACATGTTCAAGAACCCAAGTCTTTCCTCACCATAGACATGCAAACAAAAAGGTGTTGGGTGGTTTTCTGGCTGAGCTAATGTTTTTGAATGGCATGGTATATCGGGGACATGAAATTATGACTGACATGAATGCTCGGTTCAAGATTAGTATCTCATATTTTCAAGCTTTGAGAGCCAAATGTTATGCCTTGGAATTGTTGAGGGGGTCTCCAGAAGTATCGTTTACCCAACTGCCGGCTTATTGTCACAATTTAAAGCTGAAAAATCCTGGGTCGGTAACTCATATCAAAATAGATAGAGATGGACGCTTTGAGTTACTGTTTATCGCCATTGGTGCTGCGGTTTGTAAATCAATATAATTTTGTTGACTCATTTTTGTTAGTTACATGAATTTCACATTTAAATGATTATATTTCTTGTGTATATTATTTTGTAGATTCGTTCGTTTATTACTTACATGCGCCCATTTATTATAGTTGACGGAGCACATTTGAAAGGTCAATACCTTGGAGTAAATTTATTAGCAGTACCCATGGATGCTAACAATGGGATACTGCCAATAGCTTACGGGATTGGCAAATCTGAAACCTCTGATTCATGGACATGGTTTATGGGGCATGTTAGGAATTGCATATGTCCTATTAGCAATCTGACAATCATATCCGTTAGGGAAAACTCAATTGACAACGCTGTTAGAACGTGTTTCCCAGATTCTTTTCATGAACTTTGTGGTGTTCATTTGTACAGAAATCTAAAATCAAGGTCTGTTGGTATAAAAAATTACAAATGGACATATGGAATGCTGTAAAAGCTTATCGAGGAAATGGATTTTAATAAGTATATAAATTGTTTAAACGTGTTTTGCCTCAATGTGCTCAAACACTAGAAGATGTCGGGTTTGAAAGATGGTCAAGAGTACATCAACTTGGAGCAAGATATGTTTCATGACATCTAAGAGTGCAGAATCAATCAATAATCTAAGTCGTCATTCCCGAAAATTACCCATTACTATGTTAATGGAGTTTTTTCGAGCCTCTATTCAACAGTGGTACTACAAGAAAAAAAGCCATGCAAGTATTATTTCTTTAAATTCGTAACTTATCATATTTATATATTTTACTAAGTATTATTTATTTAAATTTACAGGAACATTAAAACGTCGTGTTACACCATGGATTGAAAAAAAGATAACGAAACGTGTTGTGAAGTCAACGTCATGGAGATTTGAACCATGTTCAAACACTTTGTTTGAAGTATTGGATAATAACTTAAATGGGCTTGTCGATCTAAATGCAAAGACATGTAGTTGTATGAAATGGCAAGCATCTGGTTATCCGTGTGGCCATGTTATAAAAGTTGCTTTTCATCTAAACCAAGATGATTCAAGCGCATACGTTATGGATTGTTACACTACAGAAGTATATCGACAGACTTATGCCAAGATTGTCTACTCTATTCCACATCCTTCTGAGTGGGACATACCAGATGACTTACAAACAGTTTTGCCACCAGTCATGGACAGCAGGCTACCTGGCCGACCAAAAAATCATGATCGTATACCATCTAAGGGTGAAGATAAGAGGATATCGACATATAGTCGGTGCAAGGAAAGTGGTCATACAAGGTTGACCTGTGGATCACCAGTGCCATCACAATCATCTTTTCTCTACCAAAATATGGATCCTCATCAAAATCCAAAGCTCATATAGTACCAAGCAAAAGGAAATCAAAATCGTAATCAAAATCAAAATCCCAATCACAACCGGTTTCACCTTTTGGGACATATTAACTTAGGTGATTTTTAAATGCAAATGTTGTATTATGTGTATTTTATGTGTGAATACATATTTTCAGTTAGACATGCATTAGTAACTTGAGTTTGAACATTGCTATGATATGTTCAGTTGTTATCACTTATCAGATTGTTGTCTGTTATCTTTTTGAAGGTGTTTTCCTTGAATTCTCAACGCGAATTTCAAATTCACGTTGCGATTTTTTGTTGTGGTTGTTGAGAAAGTCAAATTTTCAATGCGAAAGTCAAATTCGAAACGCAAAAATCACAACGCGAATTTGACTTTCGCGTTGCGAATTTGATTTTTGTGTTGCGAATTTGATTTTCGTGTTGCGAAATTGTACCTTCAACAGGTCTTTTTTGCCTTCAACTAATGCAGATTGAAATTTTCTTAAACAACAAATCAATTTTTACAAATAAATTAAACAATCAAAAAATAATTCTTATTTACACATCTAAAAAAATAAATCAACATCACATTGATACAATTAGCCCAGACAACAAATTTCACGCAGCTCACTTCAGGATTAACCTGCATAAACCAAACATTTGCTCAAACAACACTTTCTACACATCTAAAACCAACAAACAACAAATTATTGAATTCTAGGTACTTAACCAAACATTTTCAAACCAACAAAGAGTATATATGTTAACAACACTTGCTCAAACTTATCAATAACAAATGGTTGTTTATGTACACTTTCAGCACGCGGATGCAGGTAGGCAACATCTCGAATATATCGCTCTAGCCATAAAATGACGAAACCATAACCCTACTGCACCTCTATCTCTATCTGTGGGAGGTAGAAACTATTTACCTCTGTCGTCAAATGTTTCAAGCACATGCATACAAGAGGACCACAATCCCCTCTGGCTCCTGCCGTTTGTTATGGCGCTGTCTCGTCTCTCATCATTGTAACTTTGAACTTTTTTTTTCTTCTTGTTTCCAGAATTAGTCTAATAATCAATCGCATCCAAGTATTTAGCCAAATGAGCGCTCCATCCCTTACAAATAATATCTTTCAAATCAGATAATGGTATGTAATTCAACATGTTGTCATATACTATCGTCTTCAGGGATGGGAGCTGAAGCTCGACGAGAAGCCAATGATGACGTTCCATGTAACACCCCAACCGTACCCGACTCGAATACGAGTCTGAGGTGTCACTTTGACTTTTCAAACTTTGACTCTTAAAGAAAAACCCCGAGAATTTAAAACTTTGTTTAAAACAAAATACATTAATTTACGTAAAAGAGACCACAAAATACAAACTCGATCAAGTGCTCATAATTAACGACTTATTACATGCCAACACTCTATACACAACAAAATACCTACTTTGTCGATTACTTCTGATATGATCTTCTAGTAATAATACTGTCCTTGCTACTTCTATTCTTGCTCTTCTCGTTTCTTGGTACCTACGTGTAAATCACTTACACGCTAAGTCATAGACTTAGTGATGCAATAAATAAATATGTAATAGTAGATTCATGAATATTCATTCTTACCATTTGATCATAATATTTCAATATGCATGTATATATTTCATATGATATATATAACCAAGTCATGCACACATGAAACTTACCTTTTTGCATCATTTTCACTTTAATTTATATTTCAATTGCCCATGTATATTGTTATTGAGAACAAAGGTATGTGAGTACATTGAGGTTGTGCACTAATGCTGTCACCAAAGCTCGTATAAATTCCCTCATGGGCACCGAACATTTGTTCAGTATTCGTCCCGAAGGACTGCTATATATGTCCCGTAGGACCACTATGTCCGAAAGGACTACTACGTCCGAAGTACTACGTCCCGAAGGACTACAATACCCTCGACTCTTGACATGCCAACTATACCTATAGCTCTCGTATCATATACTATGGGCATTTACGATGAATACATTTCTCATCACTTGTTCTTTCTTTTCTGTCACATACCACATGTATGTAACCATATATTTCATATCATATCACATGTATCACATATTGCTTATTCATATGTCATTTCATATATTCACATAGCTTATCTCATTTCACATTGGTTATGTCTCAAAGCATATATCACATATGCATATAATCATATATATCATATCATATATCTTATGTTTTATGCTCTTATGTCTATGCATATCATATAACATATATAATAACCTATACCCATTTCATGTATTCATGCACATATAAGAATCACAAATCAAATAACATTTTAGGAGTCACTTCTTACCATAGTAACTCCATCACTAGCTCATCACAAGCCAATGTTCGTTCAATAATATAAGTACAATTAAAATTGTACTCACCTTAGCCTTATTTGCTTTGATTCGATCCTAATCCTTTGATTATTCGAAACTTGTTTAGACTCAATATCTACATAAATATAACATTTCAAAACAACTATCAGAAGCCTAAACCTTAAACTTAATGTTAACAACTTAAACCAAATCAAAGAACCAAATTCTATTTTTCATTTAGGGGGAATCGATACCCCCTGAACATACTGGAATATTTCATTCAAGAGGGGGGAATCGATACCCATTCATAGGGTATCGGTTCCCTCTATCCAGAATTGTATTTTAAGCCCGAAAATCATCAATTCTTCATTCAATTCCTCTATTTTAAACCCTTACCATGTCATTAAACCTAACCACCATTACTTAAACCAATTTATATCCATGAAAACCATCCATAACCTCAAAATCCTATCCCTCATATGTAAATCAAGAATTATACTCAAATTTTAATATGTTCTAAATACAATTCTAACACTTCATATTCCTTAATTAGCATGATGACAAGTCAAATTTAACTTCAAATTCAACTTATCAACTCTTTTCCATATTTCATATAAAAACCTTTTTCTTTAATTTCTTATAACTTCTTCATCTTTGATTATAAGACAACTTAAGCTGAAAGTCAAATTTAACTTCAAATTCAACTTATCAACTCTTTTCCATAATTTCATATAAAAACCTTTTTTTTAATTTCTTATAACTTCTTCATCTTTTGATTATAAGACAACTTAAGCTTTCCTTAAGCTTAGTTATCTTCTAATGATCAAAACCTAACTTTTAATTCAGCTAATAATCAAAAATTAAGAAATCTTACCTTTGCTCTCTTGCTCACGATGGAGAAGAAGAAATGAAGAAGAAAAGATAACTTCCCCCTTTCCCACGTGATTCATTCATATATAGGAAAAAATATTTCTTATCAAATGACCATTTTGCCCTTTAATTCCTTTAATAATTACTAATAACTTTCAGGAAATATTTCAAACAAATTATTGGACTATACAAATATCCTACTTAAATCACCAAACTCTGAAGTTTTAAGATTTAGTCACTAACCCGTATTTTGGGATGTTACAAATCTCTGCCCCTTAAGAAAATTCGTCCTCGAATTTTCATTATACAAAGAGATGGGGATATTGAATCTTCATATCCTCTTCACGTTCCCACTTCGCTTCTTCCACCTTGTGATTTCTCCACAACACTTTGACTAATGGAATAGTCTTGTTCCTTAATTGTTTAACTTCATAGGCTAAAATTCGGACCGGTTCTTCCTTATATGTCAAATCCGATTGCACTTCTATTTCTTCTGGTGATATAATATGGGAGGGATCAGATCGATACTTACGAAGCATTGAAACATGAAAGACATTGTGAATTTTCTCCATTTCAGGTGGCAAAGTTAATTGATATGCCACTGGTCCCACTCTCTTAACGATTTCATATGATCCAATAAACCGAGGACTCAATTTTCCTTTACGTCCAAATCTCAATACTTTCTTCCACGGAGACACTTTCAAGAACACTTTATCTCCGATTTGAAACTCAATTTCTTTCCTTTTTAAATCACATATGATTTATGTCTATTAATGAAGCTTTCAGATTATTCTGAATTACTTGAACTTTCTCTTTCATTTCCTGAATCAACTCAGGACCAATAACTTCTCGATCCTTAAGTTCATACAATTCAAGGGTGTACGACATCTTCTCCCATATAAAGCTTCATAGGGAGCCATTTTGATGCTTGACTGATAACTATTGTTGTATGCAAATTCAGCAAGTGGCAAATATTTTCCCATGATCTTTTGAATTCAATTACACAAGCTCTTAGCATATCCTCCAGAATTTGGATAGTTCGTTTGGATTGTCCATCGGTCTGAGGATAAAACGTTGTGCTAAAGTTCAGTCGTGTGCCCAATGCTCCATGTAAAGACTTCCAAAATCGTGACGTGAATCTAGGATCCCGATCAGAAACTACGGAAACAGGTACACCATGTAACCGTATAATCTCTCTAATATACAACTCAGCATATTTATCCATAGAGAAATCAGCTCGTATCAGAATGAAATGAGCTGACTTAGTCAACCTGTCTATAATAACCCATATTGAATCTATTTTGTTCGGAGTTAAAGGCAACCCCATCACAAAATCCATCGTTACATTCTCCCATTTCCATTGAGGAATTAAAATTGATTGTAATAGTCCCGACGGAACCCGATGCTCAGCCTTAACTTGCTGACAAGTCAAACACTTAGATACGAATTTTGTAATGTCTTTCATCATTCCCAGCCACCAATATCAACTCTTGAGGTCCATATACATTTTGTTTCCTCCTGGATGCATCGTTAATGGACTACAATGAGCTTAACATCTGGAATCACTAGCCTCCCTTGATAATATAGGTTCCCATCAGTTTTCATCTCATAATCTGTACACTCTTCATTCTTTATTTTCTGCAACTTCTTTGAACATTTTTCATCTTTAGCTTGTAATTCTTTAATTCGATCTAACCATGATGTTTGATAGTCAATTCTGCAAAATTGCACCATCTCCGCCTAATGATAGTTTAGCATCCATAGCTCGTAAGGCTGCAAACGTCTTTCGGCTTAAGGCATCCGCTACCACATTTGCCTTTCCGGGATGGAAATCAATCACAACATCATAATCCTTGAGAAATTCCACCCATCTTCTCTATCTTAAATTTAACTCTTTCTGAGTCATCAAGTACTTTAAACTTTTGTGATCCGTATACAAGTAGCATTTTTCACCATACAAGTAATGACGCCAGATCTTTAAAGCGAACACTACTATAGCCATCTCCAGATCGTGTGTCGGATAATTCTTCTCATGCAGTTTTAATTGTCTCAAAGCATAGGCCGCCACCTTGCTTTCTTGCATTAATACACATCCCAAGCCATTATGAGATGCATCACTATACACTACAAAGTCCTTGTCAGACTCAGGTTGGACTAACACTGGAGCTTCTGTCAAAATCTTCTTTAACTTTTCAAAATTCTCTTGGCATTCTTGAGTCCAAGTAAATTTTACTTCCTTTCTCAATAGCTTAGTTAGGGGTAATGCTATTATTGAAAAGTTTTTAATGAACCTTCGATAATAACCAACTAACCCCAGAAAACTTCGAACTTCTGACACATTCTTTGGAACTTCCCACTCCAGAATAGCTTTAATCTTTTGAGGATCCACTCGAACTCTTCTGCAGAAATTACATGTCCAAGAAATGCCGCTCATTCAACCAGAATTCACATTTAGAGAATTTATCATAAAGCTTCTTGTCTCGTAAATTCTGCAAGACAATCCTCAAATGAAACTATGCTCTTCCTTTGACTTTGAATATATTGAAATATCATCAATGAAAACCACCACGAACTGATCCAAATAGGGTTGAAAAATTCTGTTCATTAAATCCATGAAAGAAGCTGGTGCATTCGTAACTCCAAATGGCATTACGATAAACTCATAGTGACCATATCTTGTTCTAAACGCCATCTTTGGAACATCTTTCTCTTGAATCTTTAATTGATGATAACCCGAATGTAGATCGATTTTTGAGAACACTGAAGCTCCCTTTAATTGATCAAATAAATCGTCAATTCGGGGGAGTGGATACTTATTCTTGATGGTCACTTTATTTAGCTGTCGGTAGTCGATACAAAGACGCATTGATCCATCTTTCTTCTTAACAAACAAAACTGGAGCTCCCCAAGTGATACATTTGGTCTAATAAAACCTTTGTCTAGTAATTCCTATAATTGAATCTTTAATTCTTGCAACTCTTTTGGAGCCATTCTGTATGGTGTCATTGCAATGGGCACTGTTCCCGCATTATCTCAATATGAAATTCTACCTCTGTATCCGGAGGTAAACCTATCAATTCTGCAGGAAATACATCAGAGAACTCTCTCACGATAGGAATTTCTTCAATCTCTTTATCTTTGGCTCTTACATCCACCACACTAGCAATGAACCCTTGACATCCTTGTAACAATAACTTATTTGCCGTCATCACTGAGATTACATTTTCCAATGGATTCACCCTTCAATAAACACCACGATTTCTACCTCTTCTGGACTTCTCAACGTTACTCTTTTCAGTCTACAATCGATATTAGCATAATAACGATATAACCAATCCATTCCCAGTATCACTTCAAATTCTTCAAAATATAATTCCATCAAATTAGCAGGGAATTCAATTCCCTGAATTCGTATGGGACACCCTCGACTCACCATATTTACCCGAGCAATGTGCCTTAACGGATTCGTCACTATCACCTCATTGTTAGTAAATTCTAATTGAATGTTCAATTCTCTCACTAACTTACAAGTAATGTATGAATATGTAGACCCCGTATCAATCAATACCATAACATGTTTATCAAACAGCAAAAAGGTACCTGTTATAATTTTCGGATCATCCCGATCTTCATTGGTCCTGAGATTATACACTCGAGCAGTGGAACGTATCTCTTGTTTAGCAGAGAACTCTGACTGACTTCTTCCTCTGCCTCTACCTTTCCTCTTTGGCCTGCAGAAATAGACCTCTCTGGTTGTGCAGATTCACCAACTACCTTGGAACAATCCCGAACAAAATGTCCGTCTCCCCACATCTAAAGCAAGCTCCAAAATCCTTCTACATATCCCAGAATGATTCTTTCCATAATGTGGGCATTGTCTGTCTTGACTCTGGTTAAATCTTCCAGCTCCAGATCCCACTGATTGAGTTTGTCTGCCTCTTATCGGATTTGATCCTATAACTGAGGATACCACTGACTTCGATCTAGCTTGAGGTCGAGAGCCAGCATCTCTGCCTCTTTTTAACGGTGTAGAACTCGAAGAAGCACCCGTTCTCTTGACTGTTTAAGTCCTTGAATTTTAAATCTCTCATTCCGAGCTCTTTTCAGAGCTTTAGCACGGTTGAATACTTCTTGAAACGAAGATAAATTCAAGATAATCAACATTTCCTTCAACCAAGGATGTAACCCCTCTACAAACCACTCACAAGCATCCTTCTCAGTAGGAACAAGCTCGGCAACAAAGCGGCTCAACTTATTAAATTCACACTCGTACTCATATACAGTATGATTCCATTGCTTCAATTCATGAACTCTTGTTTTATTTGTCGAACAAATTGATCTCCAATGTACTTATGCTTGAACTCTTCTAAAAACAAGGACCAAGTTACTTGATCATCAGATATTCTCAATGTAACGTTGGTCCACCAAATTCTCGCTTGCCCTCGAAGCAAGGAGACGACTCATCCAGCTTGTCAACATCGGAACAATGAAGTCCCTCAAGCATGATTTTCACATCATTAAGCCAAAGGTCGTAGTAACAGGACCTTCATCAGCTTTTCCTTTAAACTCTAGAGCTCCTAAACCCTTCAACTCTTTTGCAACATTCATTTTGGAGTTGAAGTAACAGGAGGTTGAAAATGCATCAATACTGCGTCTAAAGTTCTAAAGAATACATCTTGATCATTCACATGCACTCCAGAGAGTGTCTGTTCTTCACTCTACCTGGCCAGGGTAGGTGAATTACTGCTTTCAGCGGGTATATCATCTCCCACTTCATTTCTAGAACTACATTGTCCGGACATCTATAAAAATACAATCATATAGTTCTATTAGCATAATAGTATACTTACTATTCCATCAGATCAGAAGTTTTCACTATTTTGTTGGCATGTATACCTTATAAAACACTCTAGACTCCGGTTTATGTCGAGAATCGACTAAACCTTAGCTCTGATGCCATTACTGTAACACCCACCGTACCCGACTCGAATACGAGTCTGAGGTATCACTTTGACTTTTCAAACTTCGACTCTTAAAGAAAAACCCCGAGAATTTAAAACTTTGTTTATAACAAAGTACATTAATTTACATAAAAGAGACCACAAAATACAAACTCGATCAGAGTGCTCATAATTAACGACTTATTACATGCCAACACTCGATACACAACAAAATACCCACTTTGTCGATTACTTCTGATATGATCTTCTAGTAATAATATTGTTATTGCTACTTCTATTCTTGCTCTTCTCGTTTCTTGGTACCTACGTGCAAATCACTTACACGCTAAGTCATAGACTTTGTGAGGCAATAAATAAACATGTAACAATAGATTCATGAATATTCATTCTTATCATTTGATAATAATATTTCAATATGCATGTATATATTTCATATGACATATATAACCAAGTCATGCACACATGAAACTTACCTTTTTGCAACACTTTCACTTTAATTTATATTTCAATTGCCCATGTATATTGTTATTGAGAACAAAGGTATGTGAGTACATTGAGGTTGTGCACTAATGTTGTCACCACAGCTCGTATAAATTCCCTCATGGGCACCGAACATTTGTTCAGTATTCATCCCGAAGGACTGCTATATATGTCTCGTAGGACCATTACGTCCCGAAGGACTACAATACCCTCGACTCTTGGCATGCCAACTATACCTATAGCTCTCGTATCATATACTATGGGCATTTATGATGAATACATTTCTCATCACTTGTTCTTTCTTTTCTGTCACATATCACATGTATGTGTAACCATATATTTCATATCATATCACATGTATCACGTATTGCATATCATATGTCATTTCATATATTCACATAGCTTATCTCATTTCACATTGGTCATGTCTCATAGCATATATCACATATGCATATAATCATTATATCATATCATATATCTTATGTTTTATGCTCTTATGTCTATGCATATCATATAACATATATAATAACCTATACCCATTTCATGTATTCATGCACATATAAGAATCACAAATCAAATAACATTTTAGGAGTCACTTCTTACCATAGTAACTCCATCACTAGCTCATCGCAAGCCAATGTTCGTTCAATAATATAAGTACAATTAAAATTGCACTCACCTTAACCTTATTTGCTTTGATTCGATCCTAATCCTTTGATTATTCCGGAACTTGTTTAGACCCAATATCTACATAAATATAACATTTCAAAACAATTATCAGAAGCCTAAACCTTAAACTTGATGTTAACAACTTAAACCAAATTAAAGAACCAAATTCCATTTTTCATTTAAGGGGAATCTATACCCCCTAGGGGGAATCGATACCCCCTGAACATACTGGAATTTTTCGTTCAAGAGGGGGGGAATCGATACCCATTCATAGGGTATCGGTTCCCTCTACCCATAATTGTATTTTAAACCTGAAAATCATCAATTCTTAATTCAATTCTTCTATTTTAAACCCCTATCATGTCATTAAACCTAACCACCATTACTTAAACCAATTTATATCCATGAAAACCATCCATAACCTCAAAATCCTATCCCTCATATGTAAATCAAGAATCATACTCAAATTTCAATATGTTCTAAATACAATTCTAACACTTCATATTCCTTAATTAGCATGATGACAAGTCAAATTTAACTTCAAATTCAACTTATCAACTCTTTTCCGTAATTTCATATAAAAACCCGTTTTCTTTAATTTCTTATAACTTCTTCATCTTTTGATTATAAGACAACTTAAGCTTTCCTTAAGCTTAGTTATCTTCTAATGATCAAAACCTAACTTTTAATTCAGCTGATAATCAAAAATTAAGAAATCTTACCTTTACTCTCTTGCTCACGATGGAGAAGAAGAAGAAGATAACTTCCCCCTTTCCCCACGTGATTCATTCATATATAGAAAAAAATATATTTCCTATCAAATGACCATTTTGCCCTTTAATTCCTTTAATAATTACTAATAACTTCAGGAAATATTTCTGAACAAATCATTGGACTATACAAATATCCTACTTAAATCACCAAACTCTGAAGTTTTACGATTTAGTCACTAACCGTATTTTGGGATGTTACATTCCACAACAGGGATAAACACCTACAATCATAAATAATAATTTAATTGCGCACATCAAATAAAATTTATGAACACCTTTAAAATATTCAAAAATAAATACTAACCTTATCGACCTCCCACCACGCATGATAAAGCTTAGCTTTTCCATTACCCAACGCATATGAAGCGTCTCTCTGATCCTTCAAGTGAGCTACGTGAAAAGACGAAGGCATAATAGTCCATCTTATCTTTTTTATTTTCTTCAATTTCCTTATAATCTGAAGACGTGACACCCATGCATCAATATACTGTGGATAAAAAAATACGTATATTAGTGAATTTAATAAATTAAAAAAAATCAAAATGCAATATAAGAAGAATATAAGACTTATCCCCCATTAAAAATAGCCATTCTCGTCAACCCCTAATAAAACACCCCACCAATACTGATCAAGAAAGAAATGCATATTATCGTCGATTTTGCATATGTCAGCGTAACACCCCTGGCTCCGCTCATGTAGATAAAAATCAACTGCGGTCTTAGCCTAAAGGGTATTATCTATAATTGTGTCTAGTAGTGTTCTCCTCTCCTGCTAAGGAATGTACTAGTCGTTAACTCATACGAAAGCCAACTCTCATCCATCATATCGGGCACGTGAGGGGGTTTATCATTATGTCGACATAGTATGCCATGTGAATCGGGCTCTTGAACGGTGGAAGGAGCCTCTTGAACGATGATAGGTGAATCAGGCTTCTTCTTACGGAGTCTTGGCACTATTGGGGTGAAAGGATACGTAATGGCACGTGCACGACGTCTGATGCATGAACCTTGCCGTGCAAGAAAAACCCGACATAAAGCATCTACCTTATCGGGCCGTTAAAATAAATTAATACATAAATAAATAAATAAATAATGCCGAAAAAAGGTTATTTGCATTTTTAGTATAGTATTAAACAAACTTACCTCATTGCGTAGAGTATGAACTTATTCTGCAATGATGAAACAATCTCACGTAGAGCGGCTACCTCATCACGTAAAGTAGATACCTCACCACCTAAAGTACCATTGTCATCGCATAAAACATCTACCTCGCCACGTAAAGATCGTACTTCATCACGCCATGAACCATTGTCATCACGTAAAGTACCGACCTCATCACGCAAAGAACTGACCTCATCATGTAACTCCCCTAACTCATCCCGTGGAGGTGGAAACAGGGAGATAAATGTCGTGACATCTTTGTCGGTCGCCTATCATGAGGTGATGGTAGAGAAGAGGCTTGATGATGTGATGGAATAGGTGATGGCTCTCGGTGTGGAGGTGTATAATCAGCTCGATCAGGTGATGGCTCTCGAAGTGGGGGGTCCGTCCCATCAAAAAAATTCTTACTAGCTTGCCACCAATCAGTGACAAGCTCAACCTCTATGGGTGTCAGCCTCTGTAATGGATAGTTTGCCTCCTAACAATATAAAGCTCAAACAAAGTCAAACGTCTACTAGTAATAACTTGTTTATATATGGTAGTATTTGTGTTAACTTACATCATTCATCATCGTATATGGTAGTAAATCTTCCCAATCCAGCAGCCGGATCCTCCTCCAGGTAATAACCCTAGGAATATCATTTGAATTTTTTCTTGCATATGTCTGCATGCTGGGAAAAACCTCAAATACCCAAATCTACAAACAATATAATACACAAACATTAGTAATTGTTAAATAATTAATTATAATTTTAGAAACATTATATAGAAATTCTTACCTTAAAGGCCCAAATAAAGCCTACCAACACTACAAGAAAATATACCTTTAATGACACACGATAATTTATGACTTGCAAAACATGTGTGTCATTAAAAAATGTCATGTTTCTTAAAATCTGAACGATTTATAACTTACAATAATGTGTATCATATTTAATAGTCATAATCCAAAAAATTTGTAAAAACACGGAGTACACTTTTATTTGTGTGTCATCTGTAAAAGTCATCTTTTAATTTTTCCCCCCCCAATAATTTTAATCCTTTCCCGCTTCTTCCCCCTCAATCATCAGTTCACACTTTTGCATTCATGTTACCAAGAAACACAATATTGAGAGATCAGATGGAGAATGCTTCTTCCCCAAACCCTACCCCTCCAAAATCCAAACGAAAGCACCCAAAATCATCTAAGGAGGACCAATTGACTCGCTTCAAAGGGGTCAGTACTCTTTCTCGTCTTTTTAATTTGATGGTATTTCAACAAAATACTGGAAATTCTTTGGTGTCCTGACTTTGCTTGGAGAAAACAGCAACATTGTGGAGATAAGCAAAAAGAAGATTAGTTGTTTCCCTTGCTTTAATCCTCGTTCTAAAGATTCAAGGATCGACATTGACAATGGAAGTCGAACCACTTCTCGCCATTCCGCTGATTCCTCAGGTTTCCTTTTCATTTCCCTTTTTCTCATTACTTTTCCGTACAATCTTTCTTATCTGTAAAATCTTTCTTAGTTTTTATAACCAGTTTCCTGCGCTACGAGAAGAAAGGCAATTCTAGAAGGTAATGCTAAGTATTCTAACACCAAATTTCTCGGGAAACTTTCTTCTTTCCCAGTGGATTTGATTATTAGTTTGTTCGAAATTTTGGTAACAGAGCATAAGAAAGGAAATGATCAGGGACATGGCTCCAAAGGCAAAGGGGTGCGTAGTTTCATATTTCAGGAGTCAGCAACGACAACAAGGAATTTCAGGGAAACTAATTTGCTTGGGGAATGAGGATTCGGAAGAGTTTTCAAAGGAGAGATCTAATTATTTTGATATTTATGGACCTCAAGTACACTTTTTTGGCTCTTTCTTTTCATATTTTCTGTAGGGATTATATTGATCTGTTTTAGTATAATGGGGGGAATGTGATGAAACTTAAAGCCTTCCATTTGCAGGCAAAACCAGAACTTGTTTTCAAGACGCCAGAAGCTGACAATACTTTGAATTTGCAAGTAAGTTTCTGGAAATTGACTTTATATCAAAAGAAAAGAAAAAGAAACATAGTTAAAGTTTGGGTCTTTTTTTGTTTTGGTACCAGGATGTTCAAGTTCTTGTTACTTGGGTTCTTGCCGATGGATTCATGCCTTCTTGGGTTTTTATTAAGGTATACAAATAGTATAATTTTATATATTGAACTTTATACTTGGTTTCCTTATTAATGTCTGGAACAAAGTCTCAGATTGTTTGGTTTTTTATAAGTTATATAAGAAGACGTTCTTATTTTATATTGTTTGCAAAAATAAACCACTAATTCCGAAAGTTATAATGTTTTATGCCCCTGGCTTGGATGCAGTTTTGTACTTGGCACAATCCATGAAACTTTCTGGTTTAAAACAAAGTTGTGGCAATCCTCGGCCGCTTTTAGCTTTTAGGTTTATAATGACCTTGTTTATGCATTCCTTGTCTATCGAAAATATGCTCGGTGTGAATTGCAATGCGGTGTGTTTATGAATCTATTTTTTTTATTGTAGCTGTGTATCCGATGGGATGTAGACAATAGACGCACTCCTGACATGCAAGGTGAAGAGAAAGAGAAATGTGATCGATTCGATGAAGGAAATAAGCCAGACTACTGAACAATGTGCAAAATCTATCTTTGAAGTTGAACGGTCTGCTTCTTTGCTTGCATGAGTTTCTTATCTGTACAGGGTTAGTTGGTTTTCATTAGAGGATTGCCAGTCCCAACTTGTGTGACTAGAAAAGCAAAGCTTTGGGGACAGTAAACATGTGACATTTACTCATCTGACGGTCTTAACTAACTTTCATGAGACAGAACAAAAGTATTTTAGTTGTTCTGTACTTGTTTATAGTGGTGTTATCAAATGGTTAAGATTCATATCCACTTTCTTACTCTGCATAGCTTAACCATTAGATTAACAAATTTTTCATTGTCACTCATTCCCATCCTTGTACCAGACTTTGCCTAAGTGTTGTACGAAATAAATCTTGCCAGAGCTTTCGGTATCCTTCAGTGGGATTCAATCTAGTTGATACCTTTCAAGGGTGTTTTGAAGCTTGGGCTGTGTGTTATAGTGCAATATATAATATAATCTTTTACTTTGTAACATGCCCTACCTTGATTCCAGCTGCTGTGCCCAAAAAAAATATTAAAGGATGGTATATTGTATACTCTTGTATGATTTTTGGAAAGTTCTAGATCTGATATCATGCATTTGCTTTAGCCTGTAATGTGTTGTGGCCCTTTCCTTTCAAATGATGTAATTTGATGTTCTAGTCACCCCACTCAGTCTTTCAACTTGCAAAAATAACTTGAAGTAGTTGGAGTTACTCAGAAAAAAGGCATATATGTTTATTCAAAAATAAGTATATTGTCACTCTTATAATTATAGGGTCAAAGTTATCTTTTAATCAAAACAAGTGTTCTGAAATTGGGTTCAGAGTTTTTTGTATTTGCATGTCTCAGTCTATATGCTCATCTCTCTCATTTTTAGGAGAGCATGGAAAATGAAACGAATGGCAGCCTCTTTTTATTGCTTGCTTATTTCCATTGGTATTTGTTGATATTTTTTTCTTCCCTCTCAACCTTGATGCTTCTAAACCCTATAGACAACTATTGTTAAAGATGGTAGCTAAATTTAGGTGCACTAATGACTTCTAAACTTTTGCAGACAGCATATGAAACAAAGTTAAAGGTTGAACTAGTCTTTGGTTGATCAAACTTTTGTCCTCCCAAATTGCACAAGGCAGAGTTTGCAGTTCTGGTATGACTGGTTTTGCCTTTCACTGTTGGTGCTTTCCCCTTAGTCCAAATCATCTAGTTCATCAGTTGTGTTAATATTTGATTCTCAAGGATATTACGTGGTCCCTTTGTTTCTAGCACAAGAAGTGGGAAAAACATTAAGCACAAGAAGTGGGAAAGGCATTAGGCACTGACTTGGGCATAACTGAGACACATAACCTTAGTTTCTGTTGTACTTTAGTAAATATTTTGTGCATCAATTACATTTTTGCTGATTGCACTTCTTGTTCATATGTATTACGTATATCACAACCCCCCGCGCTTTCTTTAGTTTTGTTTTTTCTGTTGGTATGCTATAGTCTGAACTATAGTTGTAGGTTAGCAATTAGCATTAGAGACCTCAACAGCCCTCCTCTCCTCTCCCCCTGGATATTCTTAATGATTCCATGTAAGAGTAGTAGTTAAAAACATTATGTTGTTGTATTTGATATGAGGTAGCTTTTCAGTTTTCTCTACATATCAGTATGACATTTCTTTTTTGTGCTTTGTTTGCACTAATCTTGCCACGCCATCTTCATGGTAAGTTGGGATTGTAGATGTTTGATATAGGACTGATGTTAACATTTCATATGGTGATGTGTTCTGCAAATTGCTTATATGATATGGAGCTTATTATGTACTGGTTGTGCAAAATATTGAAATCTTTGTTTTATTTTGCTTACCATTTGTTGATATTGTTTTTGCATATTCTAAGCATCCTCATTTTTTTGTCAATACAGGTTTGACAACACTGCTTATTTGCACATATCTCACAGAGCCACCCTCACAACCATTCACGGCCACAAATGGAAAATCAACCACCGAAAATGCCTTATAATATACGATTTTAACCAACCTTTTTTGGATTTACAAAAATGACCAATAAATTCGCAACGCGAACTCCAATTTCACAACACAATTTCTAAATTCGCAACGCGAATATGTAAATCGCAACGCGAATTTGTAATTCGCAATACAGAAGTCAAATTCGCACGTGTTTATTTTCTCAATGCGAATTTTATTTTTGAATTCGAAACACAATATTAATTTCGCAACACAAATATAAACAATATAATCGCAACTCATAACCTAAAACACAAAATCACAACTCAGTCTCATCTTCATCTCTCACTCTCTACGGCGACATGCGTCCCCATCTCCGACGAAATCCATCCCCATCTCCGGCGAAATCCGTCTATCTCCATCTCTCAGAGCCACCCTCACAACCATTCACGACCACAAATGGAAAATCAACCACCGAGGGTTAGTTTTTTTACTTATTTTTTTTGAAATTTTTGTATTATTATTAGATTTTTTATATTTAAATTGATGATAAATTTACTGGTAATTTTAATATATAGATTAGCCATTTCACTTAGATTGCTTAGTAAATTCATTCGGTTGCTGCCAATACTGCTAAATTGTTTAGTCTTTAACCCTGTGAAGTTAGTATTTGTCTTTGTTTTGTCTTTTGGTTGAAGTAATGCAATTCATTCAAGTTTTAATTTGCAGAAGAATTTTGAAACTTAAATTCGCAACACGAAAATTGCAACGCGATTTTAGTTTCGCGTTGTGATTTTCATTTTTGCGTTGCGATTTTCATGGTTATGCTATGTTGACCCATTTGTTTCTTCAGACCATGACTAACGATCTACCCAATAGGATACAACGTGGTGATGAAGAGATATGGTTTCATTTTCCACCGACGTATACTTGTTTTGGGCGAGAGGAGTTTTGCTTAATCACTGGTCTACGTTTCGGACACGATGAAGTAGGTCGGTACACTAGTCATATCACCCGCCCATCATGGTTATCTCGGGTTTTTCCTGAGCTGGAAAAGGCGAAGCCCAGTTTACACGTCGACGACTTGAAAAGATTATCTCTTAAATATGGTTTTACTCGGATGGATGACCTTGATGTTGTCCGAGTATGCCTTTTATTACTTTTGAATGCTGACTTTTTAGGCAAAAAGGCCAGACAACTTATTTCTGAGGACCTAATATTATTGGTAGAGGACCTAAATGCATGGAACGTGTTTCCCTGAGGTTCATATCTATGGAAAACTACCTTGAGGACCATCGTAGTTTGCGTGGCGATGGTTCCAAATACACTTTGCACCAGTAGGAAAAAACCCCTTTAATGACGCGCATTGCGCGTCATCTATGGGTGCGGATGACATACATTTGCCTATCGTTGAAGCCACCGACATGAATTTAAGATGACGCGCAACTGTGCGTCATAAATTTATGACGCGCATTTATGACACGTATTTATGACGTGCATTTATGACGCGCATTTATGACTTACATTGCGAGTCATTAAAGCCCCCGTCATAAATGAAGATGACACACATTTGTGTGTCATAAATTTATGACACGCATTTATGACTTACATTGCGTGTCATTGAAGCCCCCGTCATAAATGAAAATGAGTGTGTCGTGATTGTATTTCGTGAATTATATATATATATATTTATATATATTGTAGATTGACAAATAATCAAACTAAATCACATTTAATGCCTCGTAATACTAAATATATATATCATATTATATATAAGCAATACATTTGTATACAATATATTCACACTACAAATAGTTTACAATAAACGATTAGTCAAAGAAAACAAAGAAAATACAATATTGAGAAAGAAACTAATAATAATACAAAAATTTCAAAATAAAAATAATTAAAAAAACTAACCCTCGGTGGTTGATTTTTCATTTGTGGCCGTGAATGGTTTTGAGAGTGGCTGTGAGAGATGGAGATAGACAGATTTCGTCGGAGATGGGGACGGATGTCGCCGTAGATAGTGAGAGATGGAGATTGGGCTGAGTTGTGATTTTGGGTTTTAGGTTATGAGTTGTGATTATATTGTTTACATTTGTGTTGCGAAATTAATATTGTGTTTCGAATTCGAAAATAAAATTCGCGTTGTGAAAATAAATGCGTGCGAATTTGACTTCTGTATTGCGAATTACAAATTCGTGTTGCGAATTTAGAAACTGTGTTGTGAAATTGGAGTTCGCGTTGTGAATTTGTTGGTCATTTTCGCAAATCCAAAAAAAGTTGGTTAAAATCGTATATTATAAGGCATTTTCGGTCACTGAAGTTATTTTCTCTTATAAATATAGGGTTTAATTGTAAAATACTCCATGTGTTAAATTATATATATTTTTTGTTTTGTTATCTTATTCTAGGTGGGTTTTTTTTGTTCGAGGTTGATAATTCACATTCATTTTCTTTTATAAAAATGGAGAAAGTTATTTGGGCACTAATATAAACCTTAGATTTTGAAAATTACTTTCAAACTAAAAATTTAAAAAATGAGGTACAAAATTCTAATACATCTTTTATAAAAAAAATTAGGTATGTAAATTTCAATTTATATAAATTATAAAATAAAAACTTCTCTCGAATGTTTCTTCCCCTTACTACACCACAAAAGACCACCGGTTAAACACTGCAAAAACAAAACAAGAAACCCTAGTTCAACTGTTGTTCTTCGTTTCGCTCATATAATCATATTGTTGTATTAGCTTGAGTGGTTTAAGAGATTTTAACCTGAGCAACTAAACAAATCGAAGCTCCGAAAATGAGTAGTTTCTTCCTTCCGGCTTTATCCACGCTGAAGATGGCGATGAGTGTTGACAATGAATTGACCGTGTCGGTTATAACAGCCGATAAAAGCGATGCATTGGACTCGAACCCCATGGTTTGGAACAACACCGGTGCGTAAAACATGACCACGTTGATCCCTGTAAACTGCTGGAATACATGAATGATGGTGCCACATATCACCGGTGGGATGCTTTGTTTTTTGGTTAGTTCCCTGAAAGGGTATTTGGTTTTATTGGCAATTTCGGTGGCACGAACGATCTCTTCTAACTCTTTTTTTGGCATTATCTAGACCTATTTCTTTCTTTTCTCTTTCTATTAGACTCGTTGGGGTCTCCACAATCATGAAAGACCCGACGAGGAGGATTATGGCTGGCACGACGACGACGCCCAATGAAATTCACCAACCGTAGGGTTTTATGTTCGATGTGAAATAGTTAAACAAAGTTTGCTATCAGGATGCCTGTAACATCCGCAATACCGGGTTAGTGACCAAATTGTAAAGTTTCAGAATTTGGTGACTAAAGTATAAGAATGAAATAGTTCAATGATTATTGGATATATATGATGAAGGTTATTTAGTAATTATTAAAGGAAATTAAGGGTATTATGGTCTTTTTCCTTTAAAAGATATTTTTCCCACTTTTATAAGAGTGAAAAACGTGGGAAGAGAGCTATCTGGAAGCTTTCTTCTTCTTGCTTTCTCTTCTTCACGTGGGGCTTAGCTACAATAGGTAAGTTTAATTTCAGTTGGTTAATTCTTGAGTTTTAAGCTTAGTTTTGATTCTTTGGGTATTAAATAAAGCTTAAGGAAAGCTTATATGAGATTTAAACAATAAGATAGAGGAATTAAGAAGGAATTTGTAATATGAGTTTTAAGATGAAATTTTGATATGGTATGGTTGTTGAAGTTTTATGGATGAATTTGACTTGTCATCAATCTAATTAAGAAGTATGAAGTGTTAGAATTGGAATTAGGACACATTGAAAATTTAGTGTGATTCTTGAATGCCATGTAAATGATGGAATTTTGGGTTTAACGAAGTGATTATGGAATAGAAATGAGTTTAAATATGTGTATGGAAGTTAGGAATATTAAAGGAAGTAAAATATGAAGGTTTAAGCTGAAATGAAGTGAATTTCGAGCTCAAAAATGTGATTTCTGGGCAAGGGGAATCGGTACCCATTCAAGGGGAACCGATACCCCCTCAAACGAACCATAATTTACAGAATGTCAAGGGGGAACCGATACCCCCACAGGAGGGAACCGATTCCCCCTAAAGGAAAAATGTGAATATTGGTTTAATAAGTTTGTTTAAGTTGCTAGTATCCAACTACAAGGTGTAGGTATCTAATAATTATCTTAAAATGTATAATTATGTAGATTCAGAGCCTAAACGAGTTTCGGAATCATTGACAAGTAATATCGATAAAAAAAAGGGAAGATAAGAGATTGGAATGGACTAGTGAGGCCAGGTGAGTGCATATTAGTATTATATGATGTTAAATGGAAATAAGACTTGCGACAAGTCTATTTCCATAGTAAAATGCATGAATTCATAAATAGAAATATATATGTGTATGATTTACATGTGTTGACATGTTATTGTATATATGTATTATATGGTTAATGTGAATATGTGATATGTTATGATGATATAAACCATATGATATGATAATAAATTATATGAATATGTGATTATGAATAGGTAGAAAGGAAACAAATGAGGATATAAGAATCTATTATAAGATATATGATATGAAAATATGATAGTGAGCTATGTGAAAGAACTATGAGATATATGAGTTATATGGAAAATATATGCGAACAAGATATGACATCTATGTTTATATGAAACAATGCAAGGTGATATGAGCTATGTGAGATATGAATATAAAATCATATGAGAAGGGAAAAGAATTACATGAAAATAGACTAAGTGATTTCATGTATATGTGAAAGAAGCTATGAGCTTATATGAATATGTGATATAAATGAAGCTATATGATACGATCTATGTGATTACATGCAACATATGCTATTAGATATATGTTTACACATACATGTGGTATGTGACAGAAGATAAGGAACATGTGATTATGAGATTAATGATTACACGTACATGTGATACGTGACTGAAAAGAAAAAAATATGTGTTTATAAGAGAAAGAATATGAATAAGTAATGTGAACTGTTATAAATGATAATGCCCATGTTATGTGATATGGGAGCTAGGGGTATAGTTGGCATGCCAAGGGTCGAGGGTTTACCTATGTTCTTCGGGACATATGGACTGTTTACCTATGTTCTTCGGGACATATGGACTGTTTACCTATGTTCTTCGGGACATATGGAATGATTACCTAGGTTCTTCGGAATCTATGGACTGGTCCTTCGGGACATTGATCGAGCTGTGGTGACAGCATATGTGTGTACAACCTCAATGTACTCACATACCTTAAGTTCTCACTAGTGTACATGGGCTAATAAAGTGATTAAACAAGCATACTGAATGTGATATGTATACGATGGGTTTATAAATGGTTATCAAAGTGTAAGTGGTTTGAAATGTGTTACATGAACCATATGATGTTATGTGTGTTTCTTAATGATAATGATAGAGATTATGATAATGATGATATATGTTTATGTATGCTTTATGTTATATGAAATATTATATGTTTTATATGCCTCACTAAGTCATCGACTTAGCGTGTGATTGCTTCACACGTAGGTTTAGAAAGCGAAAAGAAAAGTAAAGAGGAACAAGAGAGGTCAGTTACTTCTTACCGAAGATCAGATCAGAAAAGATCTCTTGAATTAGATGTATTCTGTACATTGAAAATAGTTGGCATGTAATTAATGTTTTTGAATTGTATATGCTCTGATCGGGTTTGTCAAAAATATTTAAGATTTGAATAGTTCTGGAAATATTTTGAATAAGTTACATGTACAAAAGTTTTAAATTACTCATTATTTTATACGAATAAATTTTTGAAAAGTCAATGTGACACTTCGGACTCGTATCCTGGTCGGATACGGGTTGGGTGTGTTACATTTAATGGTATCAGAGCTAAGGTTTAGCCGATTCTCGGCATAAACCGAAGTCCAAAGTGTCATAAAATGTGTATATGCCAACAAAGAGTGAAAAAAAAATTCTGATCTGATAGTGTAAGGAGTATATTGTCTTGCTAATAGAATAAGAATAATTTAATACAGTAGAAATCCGATCGTGATAATTTCGAAGTAAGTGAAAGGTGATATTCCTGATTGTGATAGCTATTCACCTGCCCTGGCCAGGCAGGATGAAAAGCGGACACCTCAGGAAATGCCTAGTAAGATCAAAAATTGATTTCAGAAAGCTGAAATCATATCTTAATAATGATAGAAATTTTTCATTGTTTTGAATCGGAAACACAATATAGAGTAGTTTTGTTATTATGTGGATAAGATGGAATATGGTGAACGAGTGTCACCATAAGGATGTTAAAAGATCAAGTGACGCGGTTATTGTTTGTAAAAGAGTTTGTATTCTAGATGGAAAGAGTTAGCATTGGCTAACAAGAGTATGTGATGAAAATGTAATGGAATTATAATATATTGACAGGTTATGATAACCAAATATGAAGAGGATTTGGATACAGTTGTATAGTTTGATCATAGTAAGGTGTTGTGGTGAAGAAGATAAAGATTTGTATGTTTGAAGGAAATACAGATTATAAGTTTGATTAGAAGTAAGAAAAGTATGTAAGGTTATATGAAGAGATTATGTGTATCGTAATACAGACAAGGATGAAAGAATGAGTAAAAGTTTGGATTGTGGTGAATTAATTAGAAAATGAGGAAAGAAATCAATTGATTGATTTTTTATTTTGAGTGATAAGAATTGATGTTACTGTCTACAGGATAAGTAACATTATATGAATGAAATCAAAGTTATGAATTTGAAACAAAGGGATAGTATTGTGTATAAGAAAGAGTGTGGAGATGATAAGGATTTGTACTTTAGAATGAAAGAGTTAGCGTTGACTAATAAGATTTTGTGATAAAATTGTATTGGATATAGTTATATATTTTGATTACGTAAATGTGATATAGTGAATGAAGTGAGGATTCGTATGGAAGTGTAAATGATAAGTTCGATATAGAAACACAAAAAGTGTGCAAGGTGATGTGAAAATATTGTTTGACTCCTTAAAGTATATATTTAATCACAATTGAAGAAGATTTAAAGTTGTGTTTTGGTCAAATGATGACGAAATACAAGTTTGGTATGGTTATGAGGTAATTAGAGAGTTTTGAAGAAATAGATGGATTTATGATATAGAGTGATGAGATGGATGTTATTGTCAACGTGATGAGTGACATTATATGGAATTTTAGAAAGGTAAAAGGAATAATGCATAATCGAATGAGAGAAAAGACAACAATGGATTGGTATTACTGGTTATTGTTTATATGATAAGCAACAGAAGATGAATGTATAAACGAGAAAGATAGTTGGAAAACTAAAGGATTGAAAAGTAAGTTTCTGATGATGACAAGAAAGAATAAGTCAGGGAAGCAACATAAGAACATTAGAAGATATGTTCTTATTAAGATGTGCAGTGAAAATTCGAGGACGAATTTTCTTAAAAAGGAGGGGAGATTTGTAACATTCGCAATACCGGGTTAGTGACCAAATTGTAAAGTTTCAGAATTTGGTGACTAAAGTATAAGAATGAAATAGTTCAATGATTATTGGATATATATGATGAAGGTTATTTAGTAATTATTAAAGGAAATTAAGGGTATTATGGTCTTTTTCCTTTAAAAGATATTTTTCCCCCTTTTATAAGAGTGAAAAACGTGGGAAGAGAGCTATCTGGAAGCTTTCTTCTTCTTGCTTTCTCTTCTTCACGTGGGGCTTAGCTACAATAGGTAAGTTTAATTTCAGTTGGTTAATTCTTGAGTTTTAAGCTTAGTTTTGATTCTTTGGGTATTAAATAAGCTTAAGGAAAGCTTATATGGGATTTAAACAATAAGATAGAGGAATTAAGAAGGAATTTGTAATATGAGTTTTAAGATGAAATTTTGATATGGTATGGTTGTTGAAGTTTTATGGATGAATTTGACTTGTCATCAATCTAATTAAGAAGTATGAAGTGTTAGAATTGGAATTAGAACACACTGAAAATTTAGTGTGATTCTTGAATGCCATGTCAATGATGGAATTTTGGGTTTAACGAAGTGATTATGGAATATAAATGAGTTTAAATATGTGTATGGAAGTTAGGAATATTAAAGGAAGTAAAATATGAAGGTTTAAGCTGAAATGAAGTGAATTTCGAGCTCAAAAATGTGATTTCTGGGCAAGGGGAATCGGTACCCATTCAAGGGGAACCGATACCCCCTCAAACGAACCAGAATTTACAGAATGTCAAGGGGGAACCGATACCCCCACAGGAGGGAACCGATTCCCCCTAAAGGAAAAATGTGAATATTGGTTTAATAAGTTTGTTTAAGTTGCTAGTATCCAATTACAAGGTGTAGGTATCTAATAATTGTCTTAAAATGTATAATTATGTAGATTCAGAGCCTAAACGAGTTCCAGAATCATTGACAAGTAATATCGATAAAAAAAAGGGAAGATAAGAGATTGGAATGGACTAGTGAGGCCAGGTGAGTGCATATTAGTATTATATGATGTTAAATGGAAATAAGACTTGCGACAAGTCTATTTCCATAGTAAAATGCATGAATTCATAAATAGAAATATATATGTGTATGATTTACATGTGTTGACATGTTATTGTATATATGTATTATATGGTTAATGTGAATATGTGATATGTTATGATGATATAAACCATATGATATGATAATAAATTATATGAATATGTGATTATGAATAGGTAGAAAGGAAACAAATGAGGATATAAGAATCTATTATAAGATATATGATATGAAAATATGATAGTGAGCTATGTGAAAGAACTATGAGATATATGAGTTATATGGAAAATATATGCGAACAAGATATGACATCTATGTTTATATGAAACAATGCAAGGTGATATGAGCTATGTGAGATATGAATATAAAATCATATGAGAAGTGAAAAGAATTACATGAAAATAGACTAAGTGATTTCATGTATATGTGAAAGAAGCTATGAGCTTATATGAATATGTGATATAAATGAAGCTATATGATACGATCTATGTGATTACATGCAACATATGCTATTAGATATATGTTTACACATACATGTGGTATGTGACAGAAGATAAGGAACATGTGATTATGAGATTAATGATTACACGTACATGTGATACGTGACTGAAAAGAAAAAAATATGTGTTTATAAGAGAAAGAATATGAATAAGTAATGTGAACTGTTATAAATGATAATGCCCATGTTATGTTATATGAGAGCTAGGGGTATAGTTGGCATGCCAAGGGTCAAGGGTTTACCTATGTTCTTCGGGACATATGGACTGTTTAACTATGTTCTTCGGGACATATGGACTGTTTACCTATGTTCTTCGGGACATATGGACTGTTTACCTATGTTCTTCGGGACATATGGACTGATTACATAGGTTCTTCAGAATCTATGGACTGGTCCTTCGGGACATTGATCGAGCTGTGGTGACAGCATATGTGTGCACAACCTCAATGTACTCACATACCTTAAGTTCTCACTAGTGTACATGGGCTAATAAAGTGATTAAACAAGCATACTGAATGTGATATGTATACGATGGGTTTATAAATGGTTATCAAAGTGTAAGTGGTTTGAAATGTGTTACATGAACCATATGATGTTATGTGTGTTTCTTAATGATAATGATAGAGATTATGATAATGATGGTATATGTTTATGTATGCTTTATGTTATATGAAATATTATATGTTTTTATATGCCTCACTAAGTCATCGACTTAGCGTGTGATTGCTTCACACGTAGGTTTGGAAAGCGAAAAGAAAAGTAAAGAGGAACAAGACAGGTCAGTTACTTCTTACCGAAGATCAGATCAGAAAAGATCTCTTGAATTAGATGTATTCTGTACATTGAAAATAGTTGGCATGTAATTAATGTTTTTGAATTGTATATGCTCTGATCGGTTTTGTCAAAAATATTTAAGCTCTGAATAGTTCTGGAAATATTTTGAATAAGTTACATGTACAAAAGTTTTAAATTACTCACTATTTTATACGAATAAATTTTTGAAAAGTCAATGTGACACTTCGGACTCGTATCCTGGTCGGATACGGGTTGGGGGTGTTACAATGCCGGTAGTGATAAGCAACTGGAAGCAAATATTGAGTCCTCCTCTATATTTCGTCGGTGCAATTTCTGTATGAACAGTGGGACTGCCTGGTCACCACATCCTACACCAGCACCAAGGAAAAACCTTCCAAGGATTAACATACTGAGTTTGCTGGCCATAACATTGAGAATAGCTCCAACGAAGAAGAAGACAGAGGCGACTTGCATGGTCGGTTTTCGACCAAATTTCTTGCATATAAAGGAGGTTGTGCAGCTGGCGACGATGGCGGCTAAGTAGAGGGACGACGTGAAGAGTTGAAGATATTCATCGACGAACTTGCAGTAGTTGTTTTCTTGGGCGTGGTGGTTTTTAATGTATACATTAGGGAACAACTTCATCAAGAATTCGTCCTCTTCAACTATCTTGACTATTGTGTATCCTCCTCTTCAGGTTTCCTCTTTTTAATTTTAGCTGGGTCTTACGTTTTCTGTATATATGCAGAGATTTTTACGTATGGATTTATTTGCAGGGATTACCCCCATTACAGACGAGCATATGAAGACTGCATATGAAGACTGTTTTAACTATGTATTTATTTATTTATTTATACATGCATTGCATTTTATCTTTATTACTGTCAGAGGTCTTTCACGGAAGTTGCTCTCAATCTGGCGTTGGAGGCATCCTACTACCCTAGCTCCCTCTTACCCCATTGCATATGAGAATAGGGTTTTGTTGTTGTTCATCAAGAATTCATCCATCCCTGTCACTCCTGTACATATATATAGCAAAATAGTTAGCGATTTTGTGGCGTTTAATAAAGAGTCATCTTTCACAATTAGCGACGCTTTCAAGCATGAATGGATGGGTGTATGCACCCTATAAATTTTAAATTCTCTTATATATTAGTATTTTCTTTATATTTTATATGAATTATTTGATTTCACATATTTAAAATTTTATAATCTCACACCCCTTAATATAATTTTTTATATTCGTCGCTCTCTAACACAAATTCCTTAATATGATTTTTTATATTCGCCGCTCTCTTATAAAAATTTTGCATCCATCCCTCCTTCAAGATAAATGCCGCTGAAATATAAAAAAAATGAAAACTGAAAACATACGATCTACAATAACTTTAATTAGTAGTTAAGACAGCTGAAATTCCAATATCGTAGCCAAACATTAAACCGCCAAAGGCAGCTATGGCGGTGCAAATTATAAGGACTTGGCCGGTGAGCTTCGCCGGAAAGTCTTGGTTACTCCCGGAATCAGCGGCGATTACACCACCCGCCATTATTAAAAAAAAACAGTAAAAGCTTCTAGTTTTTACCTAATTTAAGATTTCAGTAAGATAATATCTAAGTTGAGATAAAGATGAACAAAGTATTGAAAATAACGAACATTGTGTGATTATTCAGTTACAAGATTAATCCAGTCAGATGATAATGATAATAATAGGTTAATTGTAATTAAGATATCCAGTTTCAAATTATAAAACTAAGTTATTAAATTTCAAATTATCGAAATCTTAACAAACTATGATAAATGTTTATTACTATTAGAAACTATTTTTTAACAGCTTGAAGCCTAATTTTAAACAGCAGGGTTAGTAAGGGTCCTACAGATTATCATTATTATTTTTTTTTCATAATGCAGCAGGTCCTCTTTGACTTCTTAATTTTAATCTTTTTAACATTTAAAAATTTATATTATTATTTTATAAGGAATTATTCGAATTATCACCTGCTCTCAAAATTTAAAATTTTCGTAGGATAAGATGTACAAACTGATTTATAAAATAAACATTTTACTATAGTTAAAAGGTTATATATGTATTATTCTATACTGATAAGTTATTATCCATATCTATAAATATTAGGCAATTTATAATATGAATTATAAAATAATCATTTAATATATCCTCAAACAAAAAAAGAACAAGTATTTAATTTAATTTAATTCAAAACATATATCAAATAGAAAGAAAAAAACTGTTTTTCACGTTACCTAAGTTGAAATGAATATCACGAGTATATATTAATTTGATATAGAGATTTCAATTCTTTAAGCTTCCTTTCACATTTAGTGTTCTTATACATATGTCCGATTATGTATTGAATACATGTGTCAGGTATGAATATTTCAATAATGGAGTGTAGGCTTAAAGCAAAACTGCAAAAACTAAAAGCCTGGGTCCTAAATAAAAATAACATTTCAAGTTCTCTAGTCGTTGAGCATTGTTACAGCGGAGAAACCTCCTAGGTGTTTCTTAGGTAAAAAATTGAAGAAATTTATTTCCTCTCAACTGTAACATTCAGTTTATGATGCAAACGAACAAGAACATCAACTTCACTTCAAGGTAAATGGAATAATTGGGGTTTCTTTTTTTAGTATATATTTGCAGTTCTAGTTTATATGTATATCCTACTTTTGTCTATAGGTTCAAGATTTACAGTATATGTCTTCTTACATTGATTCATGGAAGAGTTTCAGCTTTTCTCTATGGTGAAAGTTACCCTAAACTTTTTGTTGTCCCGGAACTGATGGTTTCTAGATGTGCCAATATTGTGCATATTGCCTCATTTTGCCACTTCGTTGCGATCATTTTCCTTGGTGTTGAAGGCCTTGACTTTAGATTCTTCCGGTTCAGATGCTTCTATGGAAGCAGTATGGTCTACCAACATATCCTTTGCAGTATTATCTACACCTGAGATGCTTTCACCAATGGCCTTGAGATTATCCTCCTTTGATTCCATTGCACCTGAGACACTTTCTTGACTACTCAATTTTTGTGCATCTCCACTATTTTTAATGTCCTTCAAGCTGTTACTTTCTCCATTTGAAGTAGATAGCCCAGCACTGGCATCGGCTTTGGCTAATGTTCTGGATTCATGTTCAGTATCGTTAACAGATCCTGCGCTAGTTGCCCCACTGTTCCCTGATAGTATCCTGATAGCCTTTTGGCTGCTTGATATTTTGGGATCACCTTCTCCATCAAGAACATGGTTCAAGCTCTTGCTGTTGGTCATCTTATCGGTTAAGGACTCAATTACATTGCAGATTAGATCAATTTCTGCTGCAGACTTCATAGAAAGGTTTCAACTCAATGTCAGTAAAGAATGATTAGCTAATATAACTAACTGATCACTAAGTAGAGTTAAATAGTTGGGAACAGAAGAAAAGTTTGGTGGTTTGATAGAGTCTAACCAGAAACATGCTTCGTTAGTTTACAGCATAGCTAGTTGATATAAGATTTTCATCTATTACAAATTAAAAGGGGACAATTCCATGAAACATAAATGAGAAACAATGATGTGATGTAAAAGTTACTAAAACATAAAATCAAAGGATACTGTATTGTTGTTGCAATTGAGTGCCAAGATTAAGAAGTGGGATTACCTTTTCTGTCTCCGAAGTTTTAGGATCATCTGATTTAGCGTTTCCTTTTTCTGGTTTTGATGGATCAGTTCCAAAGTTATGTTCAGTCAGTTTTTTCGATCCTCCAATATGCTCGTTAGAATCGGGATTACTTTGACAATGTGGTTTTGATTCTTCTTTTGCACCCTTTGAACTCTTTGAAGTTTGTGATTCATCTTTACTGGATTTCATAGAATCTTCCTTGCCATGTGTGCCTTCTAGTGGGATTACCTTTTCTGTCACCATAGTTTTAGGACCATCTGACTTAGCATTTTCTTCATTTGATTTTGATAAATCAGTTCCAGAGTTATGTACAGTCAGATTTTTTGATTCTCCAAGAAGCTCGATAAAATCAGGATTACTTTCACCGGATGGTTTTGATGGTTCTTTCACATCCATTGAATTCGTTGAAGTTTTTGATTCATCTTTACTGGATTTTGTAGAAGAATCTTCCTTGCCATGAGTGCCTTCTAGGACAAGTTCATTCAGGATATGGACAGGGCTACCAATAGGACTCTCCTTTGTTGTGCTAGACGACCCCTGTTCAAGTTTAGGTAAATATGAGAGTCAAAACATGCTAAAACTGTACTTTAAGACTACTAAATACACATGCATACGAGTGTACAGTGCAGAGAATGGAGGTGTAGGAACAAAAGAAAACGGAAAAAGTATTTATTTCCAGATGTGAATTCATAAACTTCAAACGTTAAATATGATTTCATGAACAGTGAAATGCATTAAAAATATGAGTTATTGATACTCTCATACAGACCTCTGATGTTCCAGGATTGCAATTACTGGACGAGTGATCCATTGAATTCTCAACCAAATGCCGTGAAATTGGGGGCATGTTAAAAGTTGAGCTCTCCTGTGGTTGGTTGCTTGCTGAATTGTACCTCTCTATGTCTTCCATTTCAGATTGTGGCCGACCGTTTTGTCTTTGTTGCTCCGCATTTGATATGGGTATTCTCTGTACCAGGATGTTTTGTGGTAACACGGACCTTGGCAATGCACACGAGCTGAGATGAGTTTGTTCAATCGCCAATCTTTGAGTTAGATCCATTGCAATAGAACTTTCTAATCTTTCTTCCACTCCAGAAATGTTATCCTCTGCAATATTTTGATTAACTATACTTTGAACAACATTATGTGCATCCCCGTTATTATACTCAGTTAAGTTTTGAGTATCTTGTCCAATATTCTTTGAAGGTTGGTCTCTGCTTTGAACTGCATTTGGTGCATCTGCAGTGTCATTCTTACTTAAGTTATGAGTATCTTCTTCGATATATTTCAACGGTTGGCTTTCCTCCATCTTCTTTTGAGAGTCTATAGTTCTTGTAGACTCATGAGATGTTTCCATATTTCCGTGCTTGTACTTGCAGGAATCTGAATTGATCGCCTCATCTGGTTTTCTCATCTCTCCTAAAGCTGCAGGTTCGATGAATGCTTGGGCTCCATCATCTCTGGTTTCAGATGACTTTAACTCTAAAGTGTTAGCATCTCCTTGAGTTATCGGCTTCACATTACAAACAATGTTCAACTCTTCTGTAGGCTTCTGCTGTTGAATAATAAAAATTACAGTAGGTTAGTTTAACACCATTTCCTGATATTCAGAAATCAGCGGCAAATAAAGGTAAAACAATTGTCTAACTTCCACAGAGGAGATAATAAAGTTGCAAACACAGAAGTAGGCCTAAATAATAACTGGATATGAGGAAAAACTTGATCTCATTTCATTTCAATGCTAAAAGTTCAGAATGTTATGTTTGCTTTTATTTCTCCAAAATGAAATGATTAACAGACCACAGGCTAAATTGTTAATCAATCCTAAAGTTTTGTGTTTGCTTTATTTTACTATTTATATTACTTAGATTAGAATCTGAGATGAGTGCCTGATACAAGTATATATATCCGACAATAGTATACTCATATATTTGGAGGATCATATTCCAATATCAATGTGTTGCAAACAAGTTTCAAAGAAAACATTTACTTCAGGAAAAATAAAGAGTTTGGGAATTATGGTTTATATTCTCAATACCTCAGAACAGTAGTGAAATAACTAACTGACCTCTGGCTGCTGGAAACAAGGCTCGGGAGATGAACGAACCACCGACTTCTCTGTTAACTGTGCGGTTTTTCCCAGATCTTCAGGTGATATATTTTCTGAAACATTGGGAGTCGCATCTTCATGAGTTGCAAGGTTAATATTTGCTGGATAGGAGGCACCGTCTTCAGTTGTATCTAATCTTGAAGATAGTGAAGTTGTGTCATTCAAAATTTGTGTGGCTTCCTGTTCAGATGGAAAGATTGATGCAATTGGCTCATCAGGTTTCTTGTCTAAACCAGAAAGCTTTACTTCAACAGAATCCTCTTCAATAATATCATCCAATTCTCTCAGTTTTTCTCCATTTGCCTCTCTTGTTAAGTTAAAGGAACCTGGCCACAGTTCTTCATTGTCAGAATTGATATCCCTTTCAACATCCCCATCATATGTAACATCACCTTCAACAGGTGAACCTGTTCCATCTGTTGATAATGTAGTTGAACCAACTTCTGAGACCTCAACTTGCAAGTCAGAAGCTATGGAACAGTTTCGAGTATGACTTTGTCGCCTATATGTATTGTAAAACAAATTAAACTCGGTCCTGCGTGGAGATGGGCTGGGATCAAATGGAAGTTTGCTCAAAGTTCTCCCCTTGGGAGGAATCGAAAGGTTAAGAGCCTTTCGGACTTGACTGGCACATAGACTCAGAGGTTTAGTAGTTTGATCTAAGCCCGATTCAGAGTCATCAGATGAAGATGCTGAGGAGGATGAATCATTGTTTTTTGTTGAATCTATATCCATTCTTACTTCACTTCCACTCAAAACATGAGGGTTTTCATTATTTTCTACTATTTCAATCTTATCATTAGCAGTTTCTGTAATCTTTTCATTTTTCTCTCCCAATGAGTTCATTGCCTCATTGTGATTGGACTCTTCTATCTCAATAACATCAATTTCACTTCCAAAAGCAATGGAATTCTGTCGGAGGGGACCTCCTTCATCATCTAAGAAAAGGGTAAGTGTTAAATAATTCCATTAGGAAAACACACTACAAAAAGAAAGAGGTTTTTTTTCTACACATATTTTGCAGTAGGCTGCACAACCAAATTATTGTCCTAAACATGTCCTTCAACTTTAGGTAGTTTAAAAATCTTTAAGTTCCTTTTTTTAGCACAGTTTCAGGCAGGGCCTTCAGGAAATTCTTTCTTTCATTGATATCCACAAAATTTCATAAAGGGTTTTAATATGGATAAGTGAAGAAAAAAACTATGAATATCAAGGATCTTTTAACTTTATAAAAAATGGATATAAACAATGGAAACAATGCTGGTTTTTTTATTTTTTGCTTACCTGGTGACCTTCTGAATCTATCGACTGCAGGACCTCCTACAAGCCTCTTTTCAGCACCATAGTAGGGATTAAACTGATCATTGGGATCTGGAGTGGTATCGAACGTAAACAATGGTCCATGACAGAAGCTCTCATGCCTGCAGAAAAACATTTCCTTTTGGTTGGCTGGAATGAATTCTCTTAGAAAACTATCAGCCGTGAGATTTGGTTTTTCTTCAAATGGGTCATAAGGTAGGTCAAATGGATTCTGAGTAGGCAGCAAGACGGAAGGGGCAGAACCAGGCATTTGTAACCCTTCTTCATTGGCATTATTTGAAGCACCAAGAATGTTGTTTTTAACTATTAGAATGGGAGCAATTTGACTGTGGGGAACAATGCCCTTGTCCATCAGGCTTTTCTCAATTGCCATTTTGAACATCTTTCTTGCCCTACGTTTTGCCATTAAACTTTCCAACCTTTGGTGTCTTTCTGACCCAAGATCCATCAAATTTTTCTCATCTTCCTTCGTCCATTCAACCATCTTATTCCTATCTTCCTGCACCTTCACGTTCTCAGCTTTTCTTCTTTCTTCCAATCTTCCTACATCAAATACACCACCAGTCCCACCCCGACCACCATCACCAACATCAATAAGACGGTTTCCTGACTGCCCTCCGAAGCTATCACCTGACACACTATATGTCGCATTATCAAAGAGAGGATTCGCCTCATTCGGCGCTTGATCATTTCGAGTCTCATTCTGGGAAGAACTCCCTCCAAGTTCCATATTAGAGCTTCCATTCACTTCTAAGGCCAACTTCGAATTTTCTTCCAACAAACTGGATTTACCGGGCAGAATATCATATATACCTCTCGAAAAAAGCACATGTGGACTATCGTTTCTATCCCATTCTAGGACCTCCTTTCGAGCATTTCTTCGAACACTTTTCTGGTTTCGTAACGAAGGGACCTTTAATCTATTTACATCGGGAGATGGTTTCTCCTCGTTTGATCTGTTTACATAAGCAGATGATCTCTCCTCACTGTCTTTTTTCTTAACCACCTGGACTTTAGGATGTTTGGTTTTCCAATAAAATCGGATGTAAATCGCAGTGCAGATAATAATCGGGGAAAAGCAAATCAAGATGTAGAAAAAAGAAGGAAAATATGTGTAAACGAAGAAAGCAAAGATAAAAAAACCTGACAAAAATGGATATTTTCTTACAAATTTATAACTACAAATTCCAGAAAATCTAATGATTTTCCAGACAAAAAGTCCAATACCCTTTGCATCAAAACCCATTTCTTTTCTATTTTCCGTACTAAATATTCAGAAATCAAACCAATAGAATGAACAACAAAACCGGGCATAAATAATCAAATATAAGTGTCTATAACCCCACTCGAACTTGAAGAATTTCAGCTCAAACTTGAATTTCCAACATAATTAAAAATATGACATTTTTCTTGATTTTTCGTGTTCAGGAAAAAACAAAGCAAAATTGTAAAAGAGAGGTGACGAGTGATTTTGGATTTCTAGTCCTCCATTTTAGAACTTCCTTTGCCGTTTTCATTTCTCCGCTTCCCTTAATTTATGGAATAATATGGAACAAAATAGAAAACCGATAGACAGCCAAGGGACTATGGTAGTTAATATTGCTGTCTAATTTAGCCATGTGACCTTGGATTTCTACACAAATACTCAATGCCACCTGTACTTGTGTCCTAATTTCAATCTTCACCAAAAAAATAATACCATTTCATGAGTACGTCTTAATTACAAAATTTTTATTCATCGGATTAATTTGAAGTAATATCTAACCTTTGTTAGTAAAATGAACGTTTGTTAATATGTTTTATTCAAAAAAAAAATCTATATCCATGATCTATTATATATCTGAGTATATTATTACAATATCAAAATAATTTATTATATTATATTATCAATTAATTAATAAATATATTTGAAATATTTTAATAATCAATATTTTATTAACATAATATTAAACTATTATATTGATATTAAATGTATAAAATAACAGTACTTATTATTAATAATATTATTTAAACAAAATAATAAATAACATTAATTATATTAATAATTTATTATATATTATTAAATTTAAAATATAATATCATATATTATTATAATATAACTGAGTATATATTAATACAATATTAAAAATATAATATTACTATAATTATATATATTTTTATATTAAATATTTTAATAATTAACATTTTTATTAAATGATGCTAAATTATTATATTAATATTAAATAAATAAAATAATATTATTTTAAGTGCTTATACTTTGAATTGAAAAAGTTATGAAAATGTTTTACATAAAATCATATAGTAAAACAATTTACAGAAAATACAAAGGAACTAGAAAATGAATTACAATAAGAAAAATCAATGACAATTATTAAACATTGAAAAATATTTTTTATAAAACCAATCATAACTATCAAAAACAAAAAAAATGAGGAAAATATTTTCTGAAAAATATTTTTCATATATCAGTTTTGTTTCGTTTTGGTAACCACACGCTTAATTTCATTAGGTCGTAGCTTTGGATAATTTTTTAAGATATGATGGATGAGTCGATCTAATCAATTTAATAAAAAAACTTATTATTAATTAGGATAAAATATATATTTAGTAATTAAATTATCAGTTTTATTTTTTTAACATCTAAACTTTCATTTGTTTCAAAACCACATCTAGTGTTTATTTTTTTTTTCATTTTTATGGGTAAATTACATCAGTGAACTATATTATCACTCCTAATTTGGTCACTAAAACTTAAAAATATTCAACTTAACTACTCAACTTTCAAATTGTTCATGTTTTAGTCACTCCAATTTATTTTATTAATAATTTTCATAACAATGAAATTTTTATTATTTTATTAATATATAATTAAAATAAAAAATAAATAAATTTGAAAGTTAGAGTGATTAAATTAGGAGTAATTTGAAAGTTAAGTAATTAAATTAAAAATATTAAGCTTCCATGACCAAAATAAGAGTGAGAAAATAGTTGAGTGATGAATGATGTAATTTACCCATAAAAAATATTATGTTGTATGTTAAGTTTTAAATTAACAAAACTTGTAGCCTCGATGGTAAATGAATTATTGTTATTCATTGAGGTCCTGGGTTCGAGCATCGACAATGCTAGGGGTACGACCGATCAATGTCAAATGGTTGAGAGTTATCTTTGAACAAATACTACCTTGTACTTACCTCAAGTTAATTAAAAAAAAGTTTTTAACGATGAGGTACAAAAAAATAAGCATTAGGTATGATTTTAAAATAAATGAAAGTTTAGATACTAAAAAGAAAGAAAATTGATAGTTTAGATACTAAATATATAGTTTACCCTAATTAATAATAAGTTACTTTTATTAAATTGATTGGACTGGACCCATCTATCCTATCTTAAAAAAAACTAAAAAATTATCCAAAGCTACGGCCCTAATGAAACCAAGCGTGTGGTTACCAATCAGCGCCAGACATATTGTCACCGCACTATCGTTGTAAACTTCCAATCCCTTCATTCCACGTGTTAATTAAACACAAAATCTTCTATGTAATCCTCGAAATGCCCAGCTTTTTTCACTCCTTTTTCCCAGCAACGGTTAAATCCCACCGTTTCCTCCAATCCAACGGATCAGATTCTCCCATCATTATCTATTTATCCCTCCCGCAAAGTCTCTCACTATTCTTGTCTCTCTTCGGAATTCTGAACTTAAAATCGTTTATCCTAATTTTCTAGGGTTTTCCAGATGTCATTGATTGAATTTCTACGACCGACGACGCTAATAACTCAAAGTAAGTGCAGCAGAAATTCATACTGTAATCTTCTTTATGTACATGGCTTAAACTTCTGCACCAATCGGTTTAAGGTTTCGTTCCAAAACACGAATCGTTTCGTCCCCGATTCAATTACTTTCCCTCTACGTAACGTCGTCATTTCGAGGAACCACGAGAGATTCAGTCTTTATGGAGGAGGTGGATTAAGGTTCAAAGAAAGCAAAATTTTGGCTAATTGTACAGATAACAGCGATTCGAAGGATAGTTCCAGTGAGAAAAATGAGAGCGAAGGTGGGCAAGGGGTGAAGCAGAATACGACAAATTCGGGCGGTTCGACCAATCAGAGGCGGGTAAAGAGCGGGAAAAATGGGCTTTGGTGGTCCAAAGGAAAGAAATGGCAGTGGCAACCGATAATCCAAGCTCAAGAAATTGGTGTTTTGCTTTTACAGTTAGGCATTGTTATGTTCGTTATGCGGTTGCTCCGACCTGGGATTCCATTACCTGGTTCCGAGCCCAGGACTCAGACAACGTTCATCAGCGTTCCTTACAGTGATTTTTTAAATAAGATTAATAGTAATCAAGTTCAAAAGGTGGAGGTTGATGGGGTTCATGTAATGTTTAAACTGAAGAATGAAGGGAATGTTCAAGAGAGTGAAATTGGTGGTGTTAGTAATAGCGAGTTTCAAGATTCGGAGTCCTTGTTGAGGAGCATGGCGCCTACTAAGAGAATTGTATATACAACCATACGGCCTACTGATATCAAGACTCCATATGAAAAGATGCTGGAAAATGATGTGGAGTTTGGGTCTCCAGATAAGCGGTCTGGTGGCTTCTTCAACTCTGCATTAGTAAGTTGCATTCTTTCCTTTTTTGCTATTAATTTAAGTGAATCTAGGAACTGGTTTATTGCCGTTGGCTTCCTGCTAGATAATATGTAATTTAGATTTAGTTGAGGGAATCTTCTTTACCTTCATTTGCCTTGAATAGGTATCTCAAGTTTTAATCTGATTTGCCTTCTACTATTTGAAATCTTATTCCCTCTTGAGGTGTTGGTAATGTAACAGTTTAGTTGGTCCAAGCAAGATTGATTATAATTTGGGAAAATTATATCTTTAGTTGCTGAAAGGCTATCAGATTAAAATAAAATTAATAGAGATTGCTGACAGTGGTGCCAAAGAATATATTTACAAAACATCTGGATGTCTTTTAGACATGAACTACATAGAGACATAGTGTCCTCTAATTCCGGAAAGGAAATTTATCCCTGGTATCAGTTTTCTCAGGTTAGTCTGTTCAACTAACGGAGGGTATTTGATGAAATGTTTTCTTTAAAAAGGGTTAACATTATCCCCATTTATGTTATGGGGGTTGACTATTCGCTTGTGTTGCAATAGAATTCATCCTATTAATAAAAGTCGTATGGGCACTCTTTTCCCCCTTCCAAAGTAATGAGGGGTTTTTTAAAATATTTATATAAGAAAAAAACATTGTCCCCATTTTGCAGTTTAATCGTCAAAGTGTATATGATAGGCAGTTCTCAAATAGATGCTAACCTTACTGTGGATTTTTTCTAATTTGCTTGCTAATATACATCTAAAACATAGAATTTTATATATTTGAGTTCCTCTCTTTTGCAGATAGCTTTGTTCTATGTTGCTGTCCTTGCAGGACTTCTTCATCGGCTTCCTGTGAGCTTTTCTCAGGTTTGGATTTTCTTGCAAGTTTTATGTGTATCTTGCCTATGTTGCATTGATAGGTTCTGATTTGAATATTGCATTATGCAGCATACAGCTGGTCAGATTAGGAATCGCAAGACTGGAGGTCCTGGGATTTCAAAAGTGCCTGAACAAGGTGAAGTAGTCACTTTTTCTGATGTTGCTGGTGTTGATGAGGCCAAGGAAGAGCTAGAAGAAATTGTGGTACACTAACTATTTCTGTACTTCATATGCTACCAGCAACTGATATTTTTAGTAAATGCTCTTATTAATTCAAGCTGTTGTCTTTATATGTTTATGTTTGCTGCCCAGGAATTTCTTAGGAATCCGGACAGATATATACGGCTTGGTGCTCGTCCTCCTCGAGGAGTTCTCCTGGTGAGTTGATATTAAGAAAACTTTACTTCCTGATGATGATGAAGCTTTTATCCTATAGAAGCAATGGCTTATTTTCAACTTTATTAATCTTCGGAAACTGTGTTCCCTTTTATCCTGTGTTCCATTTGCTGGATCTATCTCTTATTCTTTAGTTTATTTTCTCCGCTGAAAGTTTTTGGTCCTATAATGCCTTCTACTTTTATCTCTTGTTATGATAAGCTCAAAAAGTTCATGTATGGAATTCATCATGTTCAATGTCTCCACACAGTGCTTATACATGAGGAGTATGTGGTGGTTTCTTTGGAACCTTCTTATATAAAATGGAAATAATTTTGTTTTTAATGGTTTTATTTGTGTTATAGGTGGGTCTTCCTGGGACAGGTAAGACTCTTCTAGCAAAAGCAGTGGCCGGTGAAGCAGAAGTTCCATTCATAAGTTGTTCGGCCAGTGAGTTTGTGGAGTTGTATGTTGGCATGGGTGCATCTCGAGTTAGAGATCTCTTTGCACGAGCAAAGAAGGAAGCACCATCTATAATTTTTATTGATGAGGTCAGTCAATGAGTTTTATCATTTTGTTGGAACAATCTTTCCAACTTATAGATTTCCAGTAGAATTTTCTGACACTTTTTTTTTTTTTTAGGAATTGAAAGCCTCATTAAAAACCTCCTTTTTGATTAGAGGGCTTATAGAGAAGCTCCTTAATCAGCGGAAGGAGGAAAAGAGTGTCTTAGGATTTTATTAAACATAAGAAAACCAAGATACAACCAGAGATACACCCCCAACATAAAACAAAACACCAAAAACAACCCCAAACAGCAACAATAGCTCAGCCTAATCCAAACATAGCTACAACAACAGCCTCTAAAGGATTGACCCGACTAAAAGCCTAACTCTTGGCCCGAAGGGTACCCAAAACAAAACACCTAGCTAACTGAAACCATAGAAGCCAAAATAAAACACTACACCAGGAGCTTCCACATGAAGAGTGCAGAAAACCAAGCACCAAAAACACTCAAAACGCCTTTCTGCCACTGAATCTCGTCTTGTCGATGGAGACCATCCGAACCTCCAACTCCTAAAAACAAAAAATCCAAAGAAAATCACCTGAAACTAACAATACTTCCCCTGCCATAATCTTCCGAAATCAATGTCACTACTGAGCCATCAACCTGAAAATCCAAATCATTCCCGATCTGTGAGGAACCTTTCTCTTCCTTCTGTATACTCTGCCCCAAAGCTGGAAAATCGGAATCATAAATGAATTTGCCTCCAAGATCAGACAAAACTCCCTCACGTTGCACCTTCTTTTGATTCTTGCTTTGGCAGTAGTTAGCCTTTCTTAGGGGACCCGAAAAATTCTCTTCAAAGGATTGGAGAGAGTTTAATTTATTAAGTTTATTAATTTTCCCCTCTTTTGATCTCTGGATCTGCCTGGAAATGAGCGTGGAAGGCTCATCCCTCGAATGAGATGACAAGCCAAAGCTCTGTTCCAAATCCTTACCAACCATCCCCGATTTAGTTCTGCCATCTAACCTGTCAACCATAGCCCCATCCTATTGGGCATCCTCACCCTTAGAACTACTGAAAGCACGTTTATTGATAAGGCCCATATTATTCACGTTCTTCATCACCTTTGACTTTAACCGACCATCCAAGACGGGGGAATCAATAAAAAAATCCAACATTCCCTCTAAAACACGTGCAGACTTACAACATTTGCTGCTTTCAAATCATGTCTCTCTCACCGCGTGCTCCACCACATCCTCGAATTCCGTTGGAATCTTCCCCCTATTAGCAACATTATTCCTTAGACCCATAATAAATTCTTCCCCTATGTTCCTTTCCACCACTTCCCCACCCGACAAGTCGCAGTCACCAATTCTTTTCCCCATACAACAGAACAGACTTTCTTCATCCACAGAACGCCTCTCGGATTTCTTCTCCTCCAATGAGTCCCCGCTTCTTCCCGCTCCCTCAACACATACCTCCACCACGGGAGAATAAACTGGCGAGACACCAACGAGCTCCCCCTCCAAGGATAACGGGGAGACAACAGCCTCATCCATCAAGAACGAGTCTGTCCAGACAGAATCTGGACTGAAACAAGGCTCAAACTCAGAAATAAAAACTGTAAATCTCAAATCCCCGACTTTCAAATCAACGGTTCCTTCCACTCGTGCTTGGCATTTCGTAATAATCTGAAACAACGCCCTGTCGAAAGAGCCTGGATTCACGGTTCCTTCTTCAATGGAGATAAGTTCTCCCCATTTGTCTGCAATACTTCTGAAGGTGGAATGACTCCACAGAAACGGTGGGATCCCTTTGCACGATAGCCACGCCCGACGGATGCTGCATTGAAAGTTTTTCGACCACACTTCCACTTTTTCAAAACATTTATTCAATGCCCCCATCTTATTATTCAGCGTGAAATCCCTACTCTCTTCGTCTTCAAAAATGATTAAAACTGCTAACCCGCTTAACCTCATAATTATCGGACCTAAAATGCCTTCCTTGTGCATAATAGAAGCCAACTCTTTTATTTTAATAAAATTTCTGCACCAACCTACCAAGTTGTCTCTGAGAGTTAAGAGCTTGTCCTCATCAACAGAACCCACAATGGGAGCCTCTGAATGCCCAACATCCTCCACTTTGCTCTTGGCCTCGGCTGGTTTTAAACCAGAAACTCTTTTCTCCAGAAAGCATTACGAGGTTGAAATCTGGCCAAGAAAACTCTAACTTCATTACCATGAATCCTAGATCTGTCAGCACAGTTGATAGCCTTCCTTGCGTCCTCCAATTTGGTGAAGCGAACAAAGCCAAACCTACTTCCTCCCTTGCTTCTTTTGTTAGGGATGAAAGAATCAACCACCTCTCCGTATTTATCGAATATTAGCCAAAGACCTTTGTGATGAAGAAGCTTTGCAATATTGAAAATGATCACCGTAAAACAATTTTTCCTAACAGAACTAATCACCTTACTTGCCATCTTAAGACAAAAAAGAGAGATCAAAGAAAGAGCTGTAAAAAAATGCCTAAAATCTAGAGAGAATCAGGAGCTTCTCTCACTAACGCCTAACAATTTTTTTAGTGAAAATACAACACCAGTATTGCCTGAAAAAGAAGCTAATTTTCTGACACCTTTCATCATGTACAGATAGATGCTGTGGCTAAAAGTCGTGATGGTAAATTTCGCATCGTTAGTAATGATGAACGAGAGCAAACCTTGAACCAATTGCTCACTGTAAGTTCCCTGCATCTAGTTTTTCTACTGCATAGACCCCTTGATCTCATTGCTATAGACCTCTGAAGCTAGTAGTTTGGAACTACATTATAGGAGATGGATGGATTTGACAGCAACTCTGCTGTGATTGTTCTTGGAGCTACTAATCGTTCTGATGTTTTAGACCCTGCCCTTCGGCGACCTGGGAGATTTGATCGAGTTGTTATGGTTTGTATGGTGCATGGTATTTCAGTTAACTGTCTAGATGTCAGAATCTGTTAATTATATAAACCAGTTCCTTTGTCTCCTGTGATTTCCAGGTAGAGACACCTGATAGGATTGGAAGAGAAGCTATTTTGAAAGTACATGTTTCTAAGAAGGAAATTCCCCTTGGAGAGGATGTTGATATTGGTGACGTTGCCTCTATGACTACTGGTTTTACTGGGTATCTCTTTTAATTTCTCATATTTAAATGACACTCCTCCGTCCTCCTTTGTTGTTTATACTGGAGAAATAGATAGGTTATCTTTTATATTTTGCAGGGCTGACCTTGCAAATCTGGTAAATGAAGCCGCCTTGCTTGCCGGAAGAAATAACAAAGTTATTGTAGAAAGAATTGATTTCATCCAGGCAGTAGAGCGATCAATAGCTGTAACTCTCTCTCTCCCTCTCTCTCTATCTCTCCTAGTATTATGTTCATGTATTTCTTACAGTTAGCTGTCATTGTTTATTCACGTTCATGTTGTTAGACTATTTCCTTCTCCCACGTTTTGAAGAATTTATATATTTTCCCTTCCATAAAATTTTGGTAGTAATTGTTAAATCCACTATACAGTGATGTTATGCAATTTTTTCTTTCTTGTTCTTGGCTTTAGATATTGGTTTTACTGCATGGCCCACATATTTTAATAGTTACCATATGAACACAAAATACAAATTTATAACTAAGAGTGAACTATTTTTTTTTTGCCATGCATTATGTTACTTTTGCACTTGCTGATGAGACTATCATAGGGAATATAAAATTTTCACCAGCCTACTTTGATCTACTCAATTCCTTCGGTCACATGTGGCACAGAAGTTGCATTGTTTTACAAGGCCATTATGATTAGACATTGGATTGCAAGTTGAATGACCTAAAGAATTAAATTTGTAGGGCATAGAGAAGAAAACTGCCAAGTTGAAGGGGATTGAGAAGGCTGTTGTTGCAAGGCATGAAGCTGGTCATGCAGTAGTAGGTACGGCCGTTGCAAGCCTTCTTCCCGGACAGCCACGCGTTGAGGTAAATTATCACAATATTTACTGAATGTTCTCAGTTTATTTCTTTATTTTCATGTCCTTGTTAGCTCAGTATAGAATGCCGAAATGATGGTTGCATTCACATGACATTGTTAACAAATCAACTTCCTTTTGTGTTTGCAGAAACTGAGCATATTGCCAAGATCTGGAGGAGCACTGGGCTTTACTTATTCTCCCCCTACCAATGAGGATAGATATTTACTCTTCATTGATGAATTACGTGGTCGTTTGGTTACCCTTCTTGGTGGGCGCGCTGCAGAGGAAGTTGTGTACTCTGGTCGTGTTTCTACTGGTGCACTTGATGACATTAGGCGGGCAACAGACATGGCATACAAAGCAGTAGCTGAATATGGTCTTAATCAGACTATAGGTCCTGTGTCTTTAGCTACAGTCTCTGGTGGAGGCATGGATGAATCTGGTGGGGCAGGTCCCTGGGGACGAGATCAGGTCCATCCTTACTCTAATAAATTTTGTTTATTGATTTTATCACATTACCTGTCTTTGTTTTCAATTCCTACACCATAGAAGACTGATCCAGAGTGAAATACAGGGACATCTAGTTGATCTTGTTCAAAGAGAGGTGAAAGCATTATTGCAGTCTGCGCTAGAAGTAGCCCTTTCTGTTGTACGTGCTAATCCAGCTGTTTTAGAAGGACTTGGTGCCCACCTGGAAGGTAATCTGCTTTTTCTTCCTCTTCCATGTGTATTCCTTTACATCCAGTTCTTTTTTTCATTTCTATGTGGTATACGATCTTGTTTTGTTATAGGAACTGACATAGTTTGGGGGGAGATAATAAATTGTTTCCTTTATTTCATACGCTTTCTTTTTGTTCAGAAAATGAGAAAGTTGAAGGTGAAGAGCTTCAAGAATGGTTGAAATTGGTTGTTGCACCTGAGGAACTAACAGTCTTCATCAGAGGCAAGCAAGAGTCTTTTCTGCCAATGCAAGCGGGGTCTGGATAAGCAGTTCTGCTCATTTGGTGTCAACTGCAGCTTTCTTCAGGCCTTGAACCATGTCAATGAGCATATGTCCCTCCCGGTTACCATCAGTGGCACCCTTGCAAATTTTTGTATCTTTCAACAAGGTGAATTTTGGCTTTTTATTGTTAGCACTACCAAGTTTATTCATTGTTTTTATTCTCACAACACTTACCAGAAGAAACATAGAGAAAGAAGTGGAAGATCTGTTTCCTGGAGATTGCTTTCAAGCTTGTGTCCACCATCCTTGGACATGGTGTGGATATCCAGGTTGGTCTCTAGTGTCTGTTGTCCTGTACATTGAGTATTATTTATTATTACTTCAATGGGAAAAAGTATAGGCTGTGGCAAGTGTACAAGTAAAGAGTTGTAAATATATTTATTCTGTGAAATATAAGATAATTGCACATCAAAACTGTTGTCTTTAGATCATTTTACATATTTCGCTACAGATTTCTAATAGTTTTCCCAACACAGTTTATGTGAAAAAGAAATGCGCTTGGTGTAAGATAAAGATATTCGACGTATGCTCTAATCTAACTTTTATAGTGTATCCAAGTAAATTATTTGCTCTTGATTTATTTTTCCTTTGCTGTCAACCATAGGATTATAGTTTCTGTTCGAGTTGTTACCTTTTATGCCAATTTTTAGGTTCATGTTTGAATTATAATATACTTTAAAGGCCATTTGCTTTCAATACTTTAAAGTCGGTTGGATCAGTAACGTCATTTTTGGTAAAATAGATTTAAACTGAAATTATGCAGTCTTGATTTAATCAAATAAATCAATCTATCGTACCTTTTAAAATGCATAGATATGTAATACATTTATTACAAAAATCCTACCTTTGCCATAACAAATAAATTATAAATGTTTAATTGGAATTTTTTGGAAACGTTTTTTTCTATTAATCTGAGGTAAGTATAATATATGTTTAAAGATAATTTTTAACCCTTTAACATTTAAGGTTCATACCTTTGATAATTTTTGTGTTCAAATTTGAGACCTCATAATAAAAATAATTCTTTTATTATTGAGAACACTAAAATTCATGACTTTGGAAATAAAATTTTAATTTAAACTAATTGATTATTAACTTTGAAAACAATTTTGTGTATGAATCAATTTATCATATGTAGTATATTCAGTTTAATAAATTGTTTTTTAATCAAATAATTTAATTTAATAAAAATGAAAATCAAATTGAAAAGACTAAAAGTTAAATGATTTTATTTTAACAGATTCAAGAATGTCAAGAAACACGCTAAAAAAATCTCAAGAAACGCTGGATAAAATAAAAATCTGAAAAACAAGAATACTGCTGTTATCTTATTTATTTATTGAAAAAAAATACTAGATTACTCCATTTACCTGTTTTGAGGGGGGTAAAACCATCACAAACTTGAGCTTTCTGATCAAGATTTCAGAATTCTTGAAATTGACGAGCCAATCTGCTATTAGGTTCCTTTGCAGCAGGAATCAAATTTCAAAATAAAAAAACCTCTGGTCAATGGCAGGCGAGAATAACAAAATCTATCACGAAAGGCAAAGATTACAATTTTGCCTCTTGCATTCGCTTAACAACCTCTTCCAGGTACCTTCACCTTTTTTCTTTCCTAGTATTGGCAATGGGTTTTCATTAATAATTTGTATCCTTTGTTCCAATTCAGCAAAGGATGCCTTTACTCGAGCTAGTATGGATTCAGTAGCCGAAAGACTCGTTCTTGACGACCTAGAAAAGGAAAGTTGGACACCCTTTTCTTCAGTCTTCAAGCCTCACCACAATTCACTTACTGGAAACTATGATATAAATGTTTTAATTGCTGCACTCGAAGGGAGAGAGAAGACTGTGATTTGGCATGAAAACGGGGCATCAAGTATTCGACCTTGACGATGGATTGTTGATGGGAATTGTGGTCAATGTTCCTGTTAAACGATATGCTGGGCTTTGGAAAAGTAGGCATTGGAATGCTGTGAAAAAGATAGATGGAGTTCTGTACAATTTGGATAGTGATCTTCAGGCACCTCAGTGTTTTAAGGATTGTGGAGAAGTTGGGGAATTTTTGGATTTTATCATCAGTCATGATGGGCAGGTTTTGCTTGTCAAAAATGAGAATAGACAATGAGTTTTCTTTACCCTGAACTCTTTGGAAATTTGAATGTGAATATTGAATATCTATGTATTGTTTTTGTACTGTTGAAAGATTAAGATGCAGTTTACTGAAGAATTCAGTTTATTGACCTTTATTGATCTGTTTATGTTTTTTTTTTTTTTGGCTAAACATCAATTGGAATTTGATCAATTGACTGCGTTTAATTTTTCAGTTTGCTAGTTTCTCTGAATGTGGCTTATACATGGTTGTTTGGTTCTCTGCTAGTTGTCACATAGTGCTTCAAATCTGACAGGTGTTTTTGCCAATGAAAAATCCTTGTTACCAATTGAAATGGGAAATAGTAGCTAGATATGTTTAGCAAACAGAAAAGGAAAATGAAATGAAAAAAGGATTTGCCTAGAGAACATGGTGGTAGATATTTTAACTCTAGTTAATGTTTTGATTTTCTCTATTCTGGTTAACCTATAATCGCCATCACGTGGACTTTCAGCCTGTTTTACCTACTTACCTTTCCTCATCACATCATTTGAGATTTGGTTTTTATGTGTCCTCAAGTAAAGAAATACTGGTATTTGGTAGTTGCTGCAGTAACTTTTCAGCCTTGGGTTGAGTGGTTAGGAATCCTTTTCTTTCTTTTTAGTTTCGGATAGTGGATTTCATGATTCGGACTTCAAAGTTCAAACTTATTAGATATTACAATGAACCAAACTGGTTTGGTTATCACTAAAGCCTGATAAATTCTTCTTATTCATTCATCAAGTTAACCAAGAATTGCAGGCATATCTTGGCTTTAAGTTTTGCCTTCAATTCATCACTAACAAGTACATTACTTCTTTAGTCTTTACAAATAATCCAACACCATTATAATCGAACAGTTTTCCAACATTCGATATATGAGTGGAACAGAAATCATGACTGCACTTTGCATTTAGTGGAGATTTGCCTTAATCAGATACCTCTGAATTCCAAACTACGTGTATCTAGTGAAAAGTTTTAAAATGGAAACAGGGTAGGAAGAATCTCTGTGAATCCAGCTTTCGGCAGAGCATTTATCCATTAGTTAGGCCGTCGTGTTAGGTGTGTTAGGTCCCTTGTCTTGAACTCAATCAGGCTTAAAAATCCTTCAACATAATGAATGCTTTTGCATCCAAATTTTGCACCGATAAAAGAAATTTTCTTCTACTTTATCAGTGTACTGTGATTTTGGATTTTTGACAAGTAAAACACTATCTACAGACTACAATTAACTGCAGAAAGTGGATATTAAGATTGAAACTTTCATATCTATAGATTTATCAAAAAAGTCATGTCACCTAAAACTTCTTTTACTAAAGGGAAGAATAGCAGAAGGGTCTCTTAGAAAAACAAAGAATATTCAATTAAAATAAACCCACCTCCTTTTCTCTGTGTGAAACATCCCTTTTAGAGATTCGGATTCCAAATGAAAAAGAGCAGTAAATAATCAAAGAAAACTGAAAGGAGGCTACCCTGACTTGTGCTTTGTTATTTTTTATTTTATTTTATATCATTTCCCTCTTATCTAAAGCTTCTTGGCAAGTGCCAACTTCTTTGAACATTTTTTTAATGGATAGCATGATTTGGTGTTGGTTCTAGTTTTAGTTTATTGCCACCCCGTGTGAATATAAGAATTCCAGGTCCCCCTTCAAACACAGTAGACAATGATGGCAATTCTTTCATTTGTAGCCTTGCATAGAGGGGGGGGGGGGCTTCTTTTTAACTTTAGTCATCATGATGGAAGTGTTTTGAAAACCAAAAAGAATTATTCACGCTGATTTTAAAATTCACTGATACATTTATGATGCGAAATGCTGGTGGATTTTCATGTTGCCGTAGAGAAATGGACATGGAAGTAAGTAGATTCATGTGCTCAATGTTTTGGAGAACCTGACATATATTTGTAAGCAGCTCCTGGTTGCAAACGCTAGTTCATATGCTATGCTGGTTACAATTTTTACCGTTTTGTTATATCTTACTCGATTTCGGTGTGAGTTTCGGATACGTGTATATTTTTTACGTAAATATATTCTACAATTATAGTATTTTCCATGTATTTGAATGATGCTTTAAATATCATGTCCACATATCTTATATATTCAAAAGAAAAATGAAGAATCAAAGTAATATTCATCAATATTGATTTAATTTTTATATGTTTCATGTTTATTTTAGAGTTCATAAAATTCGTAATTATTTCTTTTAATAATATAGTCTTTTGTTATTTATCATCATGTTTTGTAGGACATATAAAAAGAAAGAAAAGAAAAACTTCAGATGGCATCTCATTTAAGAAAAACTACAAAAGGTATTTTCATGATTTGTGTTTTGATTACAAAAACCTCGTCACCATTAAGCGTTGGGCCATATTTATTTATGACTTTTTCCCTTAAAATTTGAATTTCTCTCTTTTCCTTTTAATTGCTTTTCCCTCCATGACTTGACCTTTATTTAGCTAACAGTCTCAGCTTTCTCTCCTTATATATTTGTCAAGCTCTCCAATCCATCCACCTCACCCCATTTTCCATCCACTTTGTTCATCTGCAACTCAATAACTATTATTCGTCTCTCAAAGTTCAGCTAATTGCAGATGAAGCCAACTAAAGGGACCAACACGGTCAGTCAGAAAAAAGGAACCAACAAGCCAAATGGCTCAGTTATGCAAAAGCCTAAAACCACCATGGCTGCTGGGAACATAACGGTTACCAGTTGTGGCTACATGCGATGTAGAACATCGGAATTTTTTCCGGTAAGGCTTCTCAAAAATCTAGGTGGCAAAGCAGCTAAAGGTTTACATGTTGTGTCCATGAGAATTAGGCCTTCCCGTAAGGTTTCTTCTTCCTCTTCTTCATTAGGAAGATCGAAACCAGTTGTAACTCCTGCTGATTCTCATAGAAATGATGCCATCGAAGACTGCATCGAATTTATCAACTCGTCCGCTTCTTTGCCTAGATCGAACTCTGTTTCTGCTATAAATTCTCATTGAACTTACTGGTCATATTTGGTCATAAAGCATGTTTTGATGAAAATGTTAAGCACCCTGTCTATTCCTATTAGCTTATATGTACATTATCGTTTTGTGTTTAGATAATGAAATTAAAGGCTTGTTTAGTTTACCTATGAAAGACAATGGAGTATCTTATGTTATCCTTTTGGTTTGGTTTCTCCCACTGCGTACATCTTGTTGTAAGTACATATTTCTGACAGGCTTACCAGCAATTTGCTGCGTTTCATAGGTTTCCAAATCAGTCCTCTAGCTATATTTTATTTGTTTTTACCACTTTTCTAACAAATAAATAAATAAATTCTAAACCTTAAAGTTATTACAATATTCAAAGAGTACCAATACACGAACCAAGTGCATAAGACTTGAGTTGAGACAGCAGTCACATGGTATGTCTTCCCATCCACGTGATAGTAGAATTCTTGGCATTTTTTACACAGACTTCGCACAGAAATGCCTAGCTATGTTTGCTTCGGTGCAAATAGTCTATGACAACATGTGAATATTTCTGTACATCCTCTGTTGGCCCCGAGGGACGGAGGGGATTAGGTTAGCCGAAAGACCAAAATTGACATGCCAAGTAGTTCGGCATGCATACTTATCCTTTGTCATTTGGCACCCAATTTATCCATCTTGTTCACAACCAAAGTTGATTTGAACCCCATGATTAAACAAAACCATGTGTAGAATTTGGATTTGACATCGTTCTCCTAAAACAAATACCACACAGCAAGATGCCAAGCAAATCTGATGTTCAACCATATGACATAATGAGTAGGAACCATATGCAGTTGAATGTAACAAGAAACTAACCAATCAATGTTTGTAGTTTCCTATATATACATATATAATCAAATCTTAATGGTAAGAATAATTACTCAGAAAGAGAAGAAACCTGATTTAGTTTTTCACCTAATCCTGTCTGTCTGCTTGGATTCTGGTCCATTTCCCATTGGCCATAATCAATCTACTTAATTTCTATAAACAGTACTAACTCTTTCGGTTTCATTTTTTTCCCTCTAGCCTATTATAAATGATTTGTTTTTTATCTCTTGCATGAATTCATTGTCTTCAGGTTCTGTTGTCAGGTTCATGTATTAGAATAGAAGCTGACAGTGTCACCTTCACTTCTATGACAACTACAGTCAACAGAAATGTTAAACATGATGTCACCAAATAGTGGACTAATCCATAGATATGCTTAATCCCTTACAGAAATCTAAATTTGGATTCTCAATTTAATAATATAATACACAATAAATCAAACATTCCAATGTTTTAAATCAGAGAAACATAAAAGCAAAACCTAAACTGTTATGAGCCTTTCATCCAAGAGACAGCCTGCAACTTTACTTTCATTTACTAGGTATGTAAGTGAAAAGGCCAAAATCAGTAACCACAAACACTAACTAAAAATGAATTAGGAATTTATAAAGACTTAAGTAGTGTGCATAGAAGGAAATTATTAATAACAGCTTAGTGTTCAAGAATGAAGAAAGGTTTCATAGTATTGAAGATACAAAACATGAATCAGTTCCAAACCAATATTGAAACTTCCACCAGAGACTGCATGATTGGGATAAATTACAGTATCTTTTCATTTCTTGGTAAAAAGTCCTCCGAGTCCAAAGCCACCGCCATTTCCATTCTTCTTCTGAGGGATTGAAACAGAGTTCTTGCGAACAGTGGAAGTCCCACTGCCACCATTCTTTCCTTCAACTTTCTGAAGGAGAGGGTCAGTTTCATAGAACTGGTCTTCCTTGGTCAAGTTCCCCAGAATCCAATCAAAAAGCCCTTTCTCTTCTTTGCTTCCACCTGCACCTTTCGCAGCCGTTGCATAAACCCTTGTTGTTGAAGGGACAAAGGAAAAGATAGGCAGAGAAGCCATTGTTGTTGCTTTGCTTTGTTTTTTCTGTTCTTTTTTTCTTCCTTACATTGAAATGATTGATGATGCACAATGTAGAAAGAAATATACGTTTGTGGGGATAGTGTTTGCAGTGAATTTTGGACCGTTGGATTGGGGATTTTAAGATACGATGAGTGGGAAAACAATAGGGCTTAGTGTCTGTACCACGAGCTCTCCACAAGTGTCTTATCTTCATCACCAAATTTTTCATATTTTATTTATTTATTTATCTATTATTACCTTATTTTATGTGTACCTTTTTCTTGTAGGAAAAATAAGAGGTGATAATTGATCTTAGCAGATATGGATATGTGGTCTTCCACGTGGGAAATTGGTCACCTCAAGGAAATGAGATAAACATTTAAGAAATCAAGCTTTGTTCCATTTTGGTAAAATCTCGAAGGGATTTTTTAATCTAATCCTCTACACTTTCGAATTTATTAATTTAAGATGTTTTAGTAATAATAATATTAATCCAATTAATATATAATGAGTTTTAAATATTAAATTTGACTAAAGAATTATTATAATATTTCGGTGTTAAAATATACTAAAAAGGATAAAAATGAGTATCCCGTGGATCATAGCCAATAAATAAATACGATGAGAAAAATGGGTAGCTGGGCTTAAGGTCGCAGCCCGTTTATGGGTTATATGCAGTTTTTGTCCCTTTCAATTTGTTAGTTGCATAAACTATGAATGATGAGGAAGTTAACCTGGTATTGGTAATTCAAAAGAAAAGAGAAAATCAATGGGGTTTGGTGAGACTTCTTAAGCCCTTGAAGATTTTCTTTTCTTCTTCCAAAAGTTTCCCTTGTCTTGAAACTACTCACTCAAATGGAGTCAAATTTGTAGCTAGGGTTTCTTTTCTTTTCTTTTCAACAATACATGAATATTTCTGCACGTCTAGGGTTTGTAACAGTGACCCATATTTCTGAGTCTGGGTAAACAATCTCCAACCACTACTCTTTTTTCATTGGAAAATTAGGGTCACCCAGCATTTGAAGAAATGACTTAACCTTCGGCTTTTGGGTTGGCCAAAATAAAACTGTTGGCTTTTGTGGGAAAACGATGCCTTAATTACTTTGATCAACTTTCGTTTGAACAAAGTAAGTTAAATTCTTTGCATGGTTTTCGTGTAAATTACCTCACGTACGTATTTCATATCAACCCAACAGCAAACTTCTCTTCAATGGACTAAAATTTCCAAACAACTCTGCCTAAACCTTTCTCAATTTTATCACTTTATATATCACTTCTTTACTATCAATCTCTCTCAAAAATTAAATTTCGCAATATCACATGGAAATCCTTCAGTTGGTGTTCAGCTTAGCTACTGCAGTATTTGCTTACTCAATCTGGTTCCATTTCCTAGCCAGGAAGTTATCCGGTCCAAGAGTATGGCCTCTTGTCGGTAGTCTACCGCTTCTTTTCATGAACCGGAGGAGAATCCATGATTGGATTGCTAGTAACCTTAGAGCCACAGGTGGTTCAGCCACCTACCAAACGTGCACCATTGCTCTTCCTTTCTTGGCTCGCAAACAAGGGTTCTATACCGTCACTTGTCACCCCAAAAACATTGAGCACATTCTTCGGACTCGGTTCGATAATTACCCCAAAGGGCCTTATTGGCAGGCTGCGTTTCATGATCTGTTGGGTCAAGGGATCTTCAATAGTGATGGAGAGACTTGGCTCATTCAAAGGAAAACGGCAGCGCTTGAGTTCACAACCAGGACACTCAGGCAAGCCATGGCTCGGTGGGTGAATAGGACCATCAAGAACCGACTATGGTGTATTTTGGACAAGGCAGCCAACGAGAAGGAACCGATTGACTTGCAAGACATGTTGCTTCGGTTAACGTTTGACAACATTTGTGGTCTTACCTTTGGTAAGGATCCACAAACACTTTCTCCCGATTTGCCTGAAAATCCATTTGCTATGGCTTTCGACACTGCCACCGAAACAACTCTTTATAGGCTTCTTTACCCTGGTTTTCTATGGAGATTGGAGAAGATTTTGGGGATTGGATCGGAGAAAAGATTGAAGAGTAGCCTACAAATAGTTGAAAACTACATGAACTGCGCCATTGAAGCACGAAAAGAAGCTCCATCAGATGATTTACTATCCCGTTTCATGAAGAAAAGAGACGTTACGGGAAACCTCTTTACTAGCGATGTTCTCCAACGCATTGCTCTAAACTTCCTCCTTGCCGGAAGGGACACCTCTTCCGTAGCCCTCAGCTGGTTCTTCTGGCTCATCATGAACCACCCAGAGGTTGAACAAAAGATCACCAACGAAATATCAACGGTTCTTCGCGACACACGTGGTTCTGATCAGAAGAAATTGCTCGAAGAGCCTTTGTTGTTTGACGAAGCAGAAAGATTGGTATATCTGAAAGCAGCATTAGCCGAAACGCTACGTTTATACCCCTCAGTTCCCCAGGACTTCAAGTACGTTGTCCAAGACGATGTCTTACCCGACGGAACATTCGTTCCAGCCGGCTCAACGGTGACGTATTCGATATATTCAGTGGGAAGAATGAAGACTATATGGGGAGAAGCTTGCATGGAGTTTAGACCTGAAAGGTGGCTGACACCAGAAGGAGACAAATTCGATCCACCGAAGGATGGTTACAAGTTCGTGTCATTCAACGCTGGACCAAGGACTTGTTTGGGGAAAGACTTGGCTTACTTGCAAATGAAATCAGTGGCCTCAGCTGTGCTGCTGCGTTACCGGATGTCTCTGGTTCCTGGACACAGGGTGGAGCAGAAGATGTCTCTCACTCTGTTTATGAAGAACGGCCTTCGAGTTTACTTGCAACCCCGTGCACTTGCATAGACATGGATTATCAAGTTTCACATTGTCAACTGTGAATTTGCTCTTACTGAGATATAAGGAAAGGTAGCGGAGGATCACCGTTGTTCAAGGCAGGTCCAGGGGGGATATAGTTTCATTTGTTTCGCTTCCATAAACTTGTTTAGTGTTGAATATTTGGATACGTATACTGATTTTTCATTCAAAAGTGCAATGTATTTGTTATGTTTATATTCCGTATCACATCGTATGGGTGATCATATGATTATTTCATAATTTCAATAAAAAGTTATACCTTCAATTTTCAAAATATACTTCGTTGGAAAAAAATGATATAGGTTTTATGATTTATGTTCGAAGTTTATGGATGCTTCATTTAATATCTATATATATATTCCTTTTTATAAATGAATTGGGCTCATGTAGATGAAATGAAAACTCTGTAGGCTTAGGTTTATCAAGTCAGAAAGTTAGATCTATTTTGTTTAGACTTTGCTGTTTTGGGCTAACACTTAATAGGTTATATTTAAAGAAATTTATTATTGTAATATCTTGATTTTCTGTTTATAAATTTTTAATAATTATCTATACAATAATGACCCAAAATTTAAAACCTATCACATTATACAGTCATTATTAAGAGTCAAACTTACCGGCAAGGACCAATTAAATTGGCAATGATAGAATATTTAGTATGTAAGAATTAAGGCTGAATCCTACTGTTAACTATTACCTTGATGATATAAAGTTGTAAAATTTAATTGAAATTTGCAAAGAAAGGTGCCTGGCATTAAATAAAAACGATAAAGACAAGTCGAAAGGCAGATGAAGAATGCAAGTTTAGTTGGTTAAAAATATCCAAATACCTACATTCGTAGCTCATTAGCTGCTCAGACCACAATTTTGCAAGCTTTCAACACTATTACTTCTAAGATTCTTCTTTCTTTATCCTTTCTTATCCGTACCATCCACCACTTGTATTAATGTAATTAGTTATATTATTTTTACTTCTTTATATTATTTATTTATATATTTATATAATATAAAAGTAGCATAAAAGTTACCCTATATGAATAGAGTGGTTCACATACTTTGACCATAGCACTGCAGGGCAGACCCTGACTTTATGGGTCACTGTCAATCCATACCAACAAAACTACCACCTTTAAGCGATTATAGTCTATTATTCAACTCATTAATCAAATGATGATATAAATGAAATCAATACTTATACCTCTAGTACACTATCACATCACCCTTTTCTTATCCATATAAGGGACTCCTCAGTTAATTCATATTGTTAATGCATTGATTAATTAAAATATTATTATATAATTCATATATTTTTTAAAAAAAACTGTAAATTAAATAGACATTTTAAAAAGAAAAAATTAGTCCAAAAGGTGGTGGGGAAACGGGCATTAATGGCAACCCCATGTATCGACAAAAAGAAGAGAAAATTGCACGATTTTTTTATTTTCATCTTTTTCTTTTATGTAAGGTTAATTCAATTACTTGATTAATTCGGGTTTTTTACATAAATATTATTTTTTGAAAAAATAAAATTTAAAATATCATTCATTAGTAATTTATTATTACTATATTAATTCGTTTTTTTAATAAAGACATATTAGGTTGGGTTCAAAATATAAAAAAAAAAATTATATGAATTTTATCAAAAAAGAATAAATATGATACGTATCAAAGATAAGTATTTGCATTACCACAGGCTTAGCAGCAATGACAAAAACAGAGTACATATATTAACCTTGTTTTCAATCAATTAATAAGTGCATGCTCAAAAATGATACGTATGAAAATTTGAGAATATCATGTATCTAAACAATATGATATTTAAAAAGCTAATAATCAAACATTTATTTTAAGTTGTCAAAGATATGTTCTAAACTTGATAAGACTAAGTCTTGAACTTTGTCATTTTTTTTGAAATATTTGATATCTCATTATCAATTATTATCTTTGCTTGTTGTACTAACATATGTCTAGTTAAGTTAAGACCTATCTTTGATAGCTCAAAATCAGTAAATCAGTATGCTTGACAATTAACTTTTTAAATCTTACATTGTTTATATATGCATTTTTTCAATTGTTTAAATATAGTATTTTAAACATTCATTCATTGAGTGATTAAAGATAAGACTAATACATGTGTGTTATTACTGTTTAGTCTGACTCTTTCTCTACTCCACCCTTGATAATCTCACCGATTTCACCCACTTACTGGTAACTCGTAATCACCCACTCGTTCGTCGATGACTTCATATTCCTTATATCCTCATACGCTCAAATCACATGACAAGTCAAAAGTGAGTCCACGACAACATAGAGTTCATAATCAATGAGTTAGGGGGCGATGACAATGTAGATGACATCTACCATTGACCTGTTGATGAGTCTTTTAACAACATGAGGGCTTAACAAGGGAAAATGAAGTGGTTTGGAGATGAAATCATCGCTAGTGAGTGATTTGAGGTTAGTCGGTGCTACGATTTGGTGATGAAGTCATCGATGAGCCATCACTCGTCAGTGTGAGGATGAGAACATCAATGGTGAGGGTGGGGTAAGGATTGTAAGTTGGGATTTAGGGTTTAGATTTAGAGTTTGAGATATGGTTTTGGGATTTAAAGTTTGAGTGTATATTTTAGGGGTATGGTTTAGATTTTTTTTATTTTATTCTTATTCTAATATTATATGAAAAATATTAATAAAATGTGCCACGTCAAAGAAAATATTGATAAAACAAATAAAAGTGATCAAAACAAAAACAATTGAAAAGTCGAGTGATGAAATTAAAATATTTTAAACTTTAATAACTAAAATAAAAATTAAAAAATAATTGAATGATGAATAATATAACTCTAAAATAATATAAAATTGGTTTAGAGACAGAGCACAGGGGACAGTGTTGGGGATCACGAGAGAAATGTTTCGGCCGAACAAAGAACATTATATTGTATATGTATGGTAGATGACGTGGCCCACATCATCCCCGTTACCACCATGATTCAATATTCTATGTGCAATTTATTTCATGTTTCGATCTTAGCCCGGAGAAGATTCCGTAACTAAATCAAAGAAATTGATTAAGATACTTGACGGTGTAATTACTTTAACATGTAATTATTACATTTCTAATATATATATTATTTTATAAGTACCAAACTGTAAAACTATTACTTCAAAATAAAGTTAATATTTTTGTGTAAAGTTTTCATTAACAAAAAAATCAATTAATTAAGGAATGGTTTAATCAATAACCACCCCAATTTTGATGACTAAACTTTTTATTTCAAACATTTAGGCTAATAATTATATGTCCCCAATATTTAGCTATTAATTATACTACCTTAACGTCTAAAGCTTGAATAGAACCATGGAATTAAATTGAAATGATTTAATTGTTTAACTGGAAATAAAAATTTTGAGTTCTTATCATTTATTCTCTCTCCTTCATAATAAATTTGTCTCTTTTGAATTTTAAAATTATCTCATTTAAACTGGCATATTAAAAAAGTTAATACTTATTTTTTATTTATCTCAATTTTATATATATATATTAAAATAAATATGTCAAATATATCAATTACTTTTAAGGAATAATATTATCATTTTATATAACTTAATATGTAATCAATTTTATTTCTTAAAATTTATGTTAATCAAAATAGACAAAAATAAAAGGGCAGATGGAGTATTATTTTCCAATTTGTTTCTGGGGCCAGTAAACAAATTAACGAATTAAACTTCATTACTCCATGTTTTGCTCCAAGAAAAAGACAAGTAGTCAATGTGGAAGTGCACTCATTTCTGTAGAAAAGATCGCTGGGAAAAAAAGAGAGAAAAAAAGGGAAAGAAAGAAAGTAGTAAAGTTAAAACTATGTGCCAGAAAATATATATATATAAAATAATAGTATAAATATTAAATATTTTTTTATCATAATCATCTGTATTTAATTTATTATTTTAATAATTTAAATAATAATTTATAGCAATTTATTATAAGAACGATTTTATTAATTTTGTTTTACTTTAATATTATTAAGATTCAAATTTCAACTTTACATAAAAATGACGATTCTTCTTTTAAGATCAACTGGTGATTGATTATAAAATAAATATATTAGAATCTTAAATATGAATACTATAGATTTATTATATATTGTGTTACATTTCTAAAATTTTTATATTTATTATTATATTGTATTTTTACAGTGTAATTACTAAATGCATTTTCTGTTTAGGATTGATTTTAAGGTTTGGCCCAAGAAAAGAATCATTCCTTTTTTTTTGTACAGCATAAAATCAGATTCCAATATCTTAAATTATCATGGTATGTGGATTATGGAATCTGAGACAAAGTTGTGAAATTTATGTAGTTACGTTTACAAAGATTAAAAATAAAATGTTATAAGATTCTTTTACGGGCTTTTGCATCAATAGGGATTGAAGAGACTTTGTCCCTAAAATGCATAAAATAAAATAAAAACACAGCTGCCATTATTGTCCAACACATTTAAAACTGATTTCAGGTTAATGACGAAAAGACATGAAGGATGAAGAGGAAGAATTAGACAAAATCACGTGTTAAGTTGCTCAGATAACGTCCAAAGCCCAAAGCAAAAGATCTAACGTTTAAGCTTTAAGGCAGTAATATTATAGTGAAAAATACTTTGGATTCTCCCTTATGATAAAGAAGGAGACTAAGTGACGGTGTCTTCTGCCTACAATACAATGCATGTTCAATAATTTAGGAAATAAACCACACATCAGAAATTTACCACTCCATCCCCCAATCAAAATAATAATTGCTCTGTACAAATAAATTGCAAATACGATGTAAATATAATATAATTAAAAATTAAAACCTTTGTTACGAACTAGGACGGGACATAAAAATTTGATACAAATAAAACTCAAACACGTAATAATATCAACTTATATAAAAAAATTATAAGAGTTGGATATAATTATATTATGTAATATCTATCAATTTTATATAAAAATATAATTATTAAGTAAATAATTAAAATTATTTTTTTCACATTAGCATTGTTCCTTTTCTTCCTAATTTATACGAAAAATGAATAATTAATTTTTAAATTTATATATATAATGAATGCACGTGATGAGGCACGTCTCTGTCATGACTCATTTCCAGGATTATGTGTATATATATATCGTGAATTTTAAGAGCTTCACTGCTCAGCAGCTTGAGTACAATTATTTAAGATTATTAGTTTGCTGAATTTCTCAAATAATGCAGTTGAAAAAAATTTGTTCGAATAGAGCACTTTCGAAATTATTTTGTGAAATAGAGTGAATGTTACAGTAAATCCGAAGACGCAATGGAGTCCAAGCGACTTACTGGGGGAGACACATGGAGTGCAATGCGTCTCCTATATTTTTTTCACTATATAAATCTACAAAGGGTAAATTACACAATTAATCATTCATATTTTTATATTAGTCGTGTAAATATATATATAAACTTTATATCTACTAAATATTCAATTTAAATTGGTATTACAAATATATTTGACATTAATTTAATTATAAAACTATTTTATTTAAAATACACGAGATATTATCATAATGATACTATTTTGGACAATAATTTCAATTAGAAATTATGTAAGCACGATATTGGTTTCTTTAGTACACAAATTCAATGCTTGGACTCCAAAAAAAATTACTCTTTGTATATTTATGAAAAAGTGAAAAAAAATTACCCTACACAAGTTGAGTGATTAAATTGAAAAAAAATTAAAAGTACAATAAGTGAATTTGAAGAGATAGTAAAGTTGAATGATTAATTATGTAATTTACCCTTTGAAAATATGGGAGACGCATGGAGTGCAATGCATCTCCCATATTTTTTAAGCTAAATTATATAATTAATCATTCAACTTTACTCACTCTCCAAATTCACTCACTATACTTTTAATTTTTTCAATTTAATCACTCAACTTTTGTATTAATCCTATTTTGATCACTCATCGACTATTATTATTCAAGTTGTTATATGGAAGCCAATTTGATCCATCAACTCTAGCATTGAATTTATGTACTAAAAAAACCAACATCGTGCTTACATAATTTCTAATTGAAATTGTTGTCCAAAACAGTGCAGTTGTATTTAATTAATTTGGAGAGAGAATAAAGTTAATGATTAATTGTGTAATTTACCCTTTGTACATTTACATAGGAATGAAATTGGTGAAAAAATATGGGAGACGCATTGCACTCCATGCGTCTCCCTCAAATTTATGTATAAGTCGCTTGAACTCCAATACGTCTTCGGGTTACTGTAGCATTCACTCTATTTCACGAAATAATTTTCAGAGTGCCCTATTCGAACAATTTTTTTTCAACTGCATTATTTGAGAAATTCACCTTATTAGTTTGTGATTTTGTGAAGTTGACATGTTTATAAATCATTAGTTTGTTTTTTTAATTAATTTTAAGATTATTAGTTGCTTAACTATATATTTAAAATTTGTTTACAAATTATACCAATTAATTTGTGCCTGAGTCAATAGGCTTGTTTCCGGTTACATGGTTGAATGTCTCTAAACAGATTTAGCTGAATTTATTATGTTGGATTATCATTTTGTTTTGGGAAAAAATTAAAGTAAATCAAACATTTTATTTATTTTTATATTTAAGATGTAATTTGACATTTACCATTAATTAATGGTCATCTATGGTATGTTTGTCTTGAAATCAAATTTGGCAAGTTGGAAAGTTCATCTTGGTTGGTGGCCAATTTATTGGAAAATTCATCTTGGTTGGTGGGCAACTTATTGGAAAGTTCATCTTTGGCAGGTGGCCAACTTTGCATATGGGAATTTCATCTTCAGTCCCTAAAATATTAGGTTATTTATAAATTTAGTCCTTAAAACTCAACTATAAATAGGCCTAAGTATTTCATTAGAAATCATCCCCACAACAAGTTCTCTCTTCCATTTGTGTTCTTTATTCTCTCACTTTAAGAATTCTAAAGAATTCCATTGTTGTAATATTTGTTGATAGTGAAGTTATCATCTGGTGTGGTGCCCGAGGAGTAGACGATATTCTCGTCGAACCTCGTAAATTTGGTGTGTACTCTTTTTTATTGTTCTTTATTCGATTTTTCCATAGTGTTTCAATATTCAATAGTTTACGGGTTTATCCGCTGTGCAACCTTTGGTGGTTTTGATCTTGATATTTTAGGTTAATTTTGAAACTACGTTCGTGTAGGAAATAACCCGGTTTCCCCAACAATTGATATCTAGAGCTTCGGCTGAGGTTATCCTAGTGCTCCTGTTGCTGAAAAGATACAGTTCATGCTATTAATATTGTTTGTTAGAATTAAAATGCCAAAATACGGACCAGTTGAGACATCAAGCTCTTCATCTAGACCGGTGAAGAGGAGGATGTCAACTGTAAATTTCTCGGTGGAGTTGTTCGATGGATCCGATCATTTTGGCATGTGGCAAGGCAAAGTATTAGACTCTTTATTCCAACAAGGTCTAGACATCGCCATTGAGGAAGAAAAGCCCAAATATATGTAGGAGAAAGAATGGGGAACAATCAATCGTTTGGCATGCAACACGATTCGATCTTGTTTTTTCAGGGAGCAGAAGTATGGCTACAAGAACGAGACTTCTGCAAGTAAGATGTGGAAAGCATTAGAGGAAAAATTCCTAAATAAAAGCTCTTAGAATCGTCTCCACATGAAGAAAAGATTGTTCAGATTTGATTATCAACCAGACACCAATATGAATGAACACATCACTGTGTTCAATAAGCTAGTGGCAGACTTATTGGGCATGGATGAAACCTTCAAAGATGAAGATTTGACTTTGATGTTATTATCATCTCTTCCAGATGAATTTGAGCACCTTGAGACAATGTTACTTTATGGTAAGGATAATGTTACCCTTAAAGATGTAACTGTTACTTTGTATAGTTATGAGCTCAGGAAGAAAACTAAGAAGAAGAGCAAGTACGAAGCAGGGGAGGCCATGGTGGCAAGAGGTCGCTCGAAAAGTTAAAATCCAAAGTAGAGAGGGAGATCAAAGTCGAAGTCCAGACTGGGAAAAGATGAATGTGCCTTTTGTCATGAGAAATGCCATTGGAAGAAAGATTGTCCGAAGCTGAAGAAAAAAGGAAAAGCTGCTCCAGATGCATATGTTGCAGAGCATGTGTTGCAGAGCATGATGCAAATAACTCTGACATATCATTGATTGCTTCATCAACAACATTTCATTCATATGAGCGGATATTAGATTCGGGTTGCACTTATCATATGTCCCCTAATCGGGAGTGGTTCTCCGATTTAGTAGAACTAAATGCAGGAGTTGTTTATATGGGAAATGACAATACCTGTAAAACTATTGGGATAGGTTCAATTCGATTGAAGAACCAAGATGGATCAACTAGAGTTCTGACTGATGTCTGATACGTGCCCAGTTTAAAGAAAAATCTCATCTCGTTGGGAGCCTTGGAATCTAAAGGCTCAGTAGTCACTATGAGAGATGGAGTTTTAAAAGTCACATCTGGCACACTTGTGATGATGAAGGGCATAAAAAATAATAATATGTATTACTATCAAGGTAGTACAATTATTGGAGTAGCTGCAGCAGCTTTCAGATGCGATGATTTGGATACAACCAGTTGTGGCATATGCGGTTGGGACATGCTGGAGAGAAATCCTTGCAAATTCTGGCAAAGAAAGGATTGTTGAAAGGTGCAAAGACTTGCAAATTGAACTTTTACGAGCATTGTGTTATGGGAAAACAGAAGAGAGTGAAGTTTGGCACCACTATACATAATACAAAAGGTATTGTGGATTATATTCACTCAGATATATGAGGATCTTCAAAGACATTGTCTTTGGGAGGAAACCATTATTTTGTAACTTTTGTATATGACTTTTCTAGAAGAGTTTGGGTGTATCTGATGAAATCTAAAGATGAAATGCTTTGAATTTTCCTTAAATGGAAAAATATGATCGAGAACCAGACTGGTAGAAAGATCAAACGTCTTAAGACGAACAATGGAGAGGAATATAAAAGTGACCCATTCTTTAACGTTTGTCATGAGTATGATATTTTTTGACACTTCACTGTTAGAAATATACCACAACAGAATGGGGTGGCATAGCGTATGAATCGAACACTATTGGAGAAAGTTCGATGTATGTTGTTTAATGCTGGGTTAAGTAAGGCATTTTGGGCTAAGGCTGTGACATATATTGGTCATCTCATCAATCGTCTGCCATCATCAATGATAGAAGGAAAATCAACATTGGAGGTATGGTCTGGAAAACCTGCTACTGATTATGATTCCTTACATGTATTTGGATCCACTGCTTATTATCATGTGAAGGAATCTAAGCTTGATCCGAGATCAAAGAAGGCTCTTTTTATGGGAATCACCCATGGAGTGAAGGGATTCTGCCTTTGGTGTTTAGACACCAAGAAGATAATTTGTAGCAGAGATGTTACCTTTGATGAATCTACCCTAGTAAAGAATGTAACAAATGAAGCTGTCCAAACAAGTAGTACTCTACAGCAGGTGGAGCATACTCCAAAACAGGTGGAGTTTCAGCAGACGATGATCCCAGAAGTTGATGCAGCTAATTCTTCAACTCCAATAGAAGAATTAGACGATGAAGAGGTTCAAACCCAATAACCATTGGAGACACCAGAACCACTTGCAGTTATAAGGCCAAGGAGAGAAATTCGTAGACCTACTCGATTTGTTGATATGGTAGCTTATGCTCTTCCCGTTATTGATGATGATATCCCTATCACTTACCAAGAAGCAATACAAAGCTTGGAAAGTGATAAGTGGAAAAGTGCCATGGATGAAGAAATGCAATCTCTCTAAAAAAACAACACTTGGAAACTGGCACAATTACCGAAAGGTAAAAGAGCAATTGGATGCAAGTGGGTATTTGCAAAGAAAGATGGATCTCATAGCAAGAAAGATGTTCACTACAAGGTAAGGTTGGTAGCTAAAGGCTATGCTTAAAAGGAGAGATTCGACTACAACGAAGTATTTTCCCCTATTGTGAAGCATTCCTTCATTAGAATATTGTTGGCCTTGGTAGCACAGTTAAATTTGGAGCTAGCTCAACTTGATGTAAAGGGTGATTTAGAAGATGAGATCTATATGACTCAGCCAGAAGGATACAAAGATGGTGGTTGTGAGAAATAGGTTTGTAAACTGAACAAATTGCTATATGGATTGAAGAAATCTCCGAGGCAGTGGTACAAGCGGTTTGATAGCTTTATGAGGAGGCAAAAGTACACTATAAGCAAATATGATCATTGTGTGTATTTGAAAAAACTCAAAGATGGATCTTTCATTTATATTCTCTTGTACGTTGACGATATGTTGATCGCTTTAAAGAGTCAAAATGAGATAGGCAAATTAAAGGCTCAGTTAAATCATGAGTTTGAGATGAAAGATGTAGGTGAGGCCAAAAAGATTCTTGGTATGGAGATAAGCAGAGATAGATAGAGAAGGAAACTTAGTTTAACTTAGAAGCAATATCTGAGAAAGGTATTACAATGTTTTGGCATGAATGAAAATATCAAACATGTAAGTATCCCATTAGCTTCTCATTTGAAACTTAGTTCTCAGTTATATCCTAAAACTAATGAAGAACGAGAATATATGGCAAAAGTTCCATATGCTAATGCAGTTGGGAGCTTGATGTATGCAATGGTGTATACGCATCCTGACATTTCACAAGCAGTTGGAGTTGTGAGCAGGTACATGCATGATCCTGGAAAAGGATATTGGCAAGTTGTGAAATGGATTATACAGTATCTCCAACAAACCATGGATGTTGGTTTAGTGTTTGAACAGGATGAAACACTTGGTCAGTGTGCGGTTGGATATGTTGATTCCGACTATGCTGGTGATTTGGATAAGCGTCAATCAACTACTGGCTATTTGTTTACTCTTGCTAAAGCCCCAGTAAGTTGGAAGTCTACTTTGCAATCTTCGGTGGCTTTGTCTACTACAGAGGCAGAATACATGGCAGTTTTAGAGGCTGTGAAGGAAGCAATTTGGCTTAAGAGGTTGATGGAAGACTTGGGAGTTGTTCAAAGTCACATTAGTCTCTATTGTGACAGTCAAAGCGCTATTCACTTAGCGAAAAATCAAGTCTACCATTCAAGGATTAAGCATATCGACGTGAGGTATCACTTTGTGCGGGAGATCTTTGAAGAATGAATGATTCTACTTCAGAACATTGCGACAGCAGAAAATCCTGCAGATATGATGACCAAGGTAGTAACTGTAATCAAATTCAATCATTGTTTGAACTTGATTAATATCCTGAAAGTATGAACACCTTCGGGTGTGTGGCACTTGTGAGCGTAATTAGAGGCACAACATCAAATTTGGGGAGTTGAAGAAGTTGAGTAGGCTTGGTAATTTCAAGCCAATGTGGAGATTTGTTATGTTTGGCTTGAAATCAAATTTGGCAAGTTGGAAAATTCATCTTGCTTGGTGACCAACTTATTGGAAAATTCATCTTTGGTAGGTGGCCAACTTTGCATATGGGAATTTCATTTTTGGTTCCTAAAATATTAGGTTATTTATAAGTTTAGTCCTTAAAACTCAACTATAAATAGGCGTAAGTATTTCATTAGAAATCATCCCAACAACAAGTTCTCTCTTTCATTTGTTTTCTTCATTCTCTCACTTTGGGAATTCTAAAGAATTTCATTTGTTGTAAAATTTGTTGATAGTGAAGTTATCATCCGGTGTGGTGCCCGAGGAGTAGACGATATTCTCGTCGAACCTCGTAAAATTGGTGTGTTCTCTCCTTTATTGTTCTTTATTCGGTTTTTCCATTGTGTTTCAATATTCAATAGTTTGACGGGTTTATCCACTGCGCAATCTTTGGTGGTTTTGATCTTGACAGTTTAGGTCAATTTTGAAACTACGTTCTTGAGGGAAATAACCCGGTTTCGCCAACAATATTATATAATTCATTAGTTATATCTTAGATAAGGTATATACTATTCATCGATCTCATTAGATTCATGAAGTTTAGAGTATCTCCTATTAAACGAATATTAAATCTATATTTAAAGTACAAAATGATTTTGGTAGTGAAATTTTAAAATGTATTGATTGTATTGATAATAATCATTGATGAGTAAAATTTATGTAGATGAAAAGAGAGGACGATGAAAATGAACGAAGAATAAAAAAATTACTATAAGAAAAAAAGAATTGACAAATTAGATATTAATATAGATCAAACTGATATTATTTGTGTAAATTTAATTTTTTTTAAAATATTTTTATATTATCTGTTATATTATAATATTATTAATTATTTAATAATAAAGTAATCAAAACATGAATAGTTTAAAATTTTAATATTAAAATTTACATTTGATTAAAAAGTTATTTAAATAACAAACATAACTTAGTCTAATGGGATAATGTATTAGATCTTTTAAACAAAGTCAATGGTCTGAATCTCGGTCTTTATGAATGGAGTAAATTGGATTGGGGAGTCACCCCTACCTCTATAATATTTAATTCAAATTAATCGATTAATAGATCGAAAATGATTAAGAGTATATTAATATCTCATAAGAAATATCGACTCCTTTCGAGTCAAGAAAGAATTCGATCCTTTACATTATAGTTTACATGATTATTTAAATGATAAAAGTTTAATAAGAAAAAAATTCTATGAAAGCAGAGTTTCTTGCACAATGTCGGTTAATGGCCCATGTCCTAATTATTCTGATGGGAAAATTCTTGAACAAGGATTGTTTTTCTTGAAAACACAAATGCCGAGAATTCTGGCATAAACTTCTTTAACGAGTTTCCTACGAGTTCCGACTTGAAATTCTTTACGAAGTTAAAAGGATTTTCGTATTCGAATTTATAGTGAGATAAAATTAATTTTTATAAGGTAAAATTATATATATATTTTAATTTTTTTTACAAAATTTCCTACAATGTTTCGAGGAATTTTGTAGTTCTTGAAAGTTTTTAAATACGATTTTATCTAAAACCATACAAGTTCCTACAGCTGATCAATTATGCTTATAAATCTACGAAATATCATATTAAATAGAGTAATTTATTATCTATCAAATTAGGAAATGTAACTATTATATTCGAATCCTAAACAAATAACTGTTTATAAGAATATTATCTTATAAAGAAATTGAAAGTGGGAGGAAGAGGGATCATACTACATGCTAATGTTCGAACCAAAAAATGTATGGCAATGTGGCAAGAAGTTGCGTTTCACCTACTTCTACATATCTTTATTCTTCCATGCCCCCACCCTTACAAATTCATCTTCCTTTCCTTTCCCCTTTCATCATTCTCTCTCTTTGGCTCAGCAACGCGATTGACCGCTTGCTTGATGGCCTGAAACCTGCATCCCCACCCTGCTTGAAATTTGCTATCAAACTTCTCTTTAATTTTCTGTTTGTGTCTATCAATGGCGAAAACCAATATTGGGTCATTCTTCAATAAATTCCTCTCTCTCTCTATCCTTCTTCTCCACCTCGGCTGCTTCGTTTTCACCGCCGCTAAAGACCACCAAAAGCCAACCAAGAAACGCAAATCCTCACCTCTTTCTCCTAATTCTCACAAGCACCGGAAAGCTCTTTCCTCCACCTGGACTTTTATCAAACGCATTTTTTCTTCTACTTCCAAAGCCAACGGCAAAAACAACGTCCAAGCACACCCTCCGACATCAGAAACCACACCGGCGTTAACCTCTGCAAGAAACTCCCAACAATCCCTTGTCTCCATGGTTATCCCACCTGAAACTCATTTATCAGATTCAGATAACGTTCATCCGCGCCATCAAATACAATCTGGGTCTTGTCCAGAATCCGACATCTCGTCGGACTGCCCGTTTTTCCCTCTACGTAATGATATCTTCCCATGCACAGCTTGCGGGGAGATTTTCCAGAAACCCCATTTTCTCGAACAACATCAAGCGACCGAGCACGCCGTATGCGAACTCACTGATGGGGATTCAGGCAACAACATAGTCCGGATCATATTCAAAACCGGTTGGACCGACAAAGTTAAGAACCCTGAAATCCACCGTATTTTGAAGATCCATAACAGCCCAAAGATCCTAACGAGGTTCGAAGAGTACAGAGAGCTTGTCAAAGCGAAAGCCGCGAGAAACGGTGCGATGGGGAGAAGAGATGAGAGGTGCATAGCTGATGGGAACGAACTGTTGAGATTTAACTGCTCGACTTTCACGTGTGATTTGGGACTTAACGGGAGCTCAAGCATTTGTAATCAACAATACTGTAGCGTTTGTGGGATAATTAAGTCTGGGTTTTCGCCCAAAATGGATGGAATCTCCACGCTATCCACGAGCTGGAGAGCGCACATGGCAATCCCCGAGGATGTCGAGGAAGACTTCAAGTTCATGAACGTTAAACGAGCCATGCTTGTCTGTCGGGTCGTGGCGGGTCGGGTTGGATCAGAAGGTGAAGAAATAAACAAGGAAGATGGTGGGTTTGATTCGGTGATCGGAAGGGGAGGAGGGTCAGGGAGTGGCGCATATACCAAGCTTGATGAGGAAGAGCTGTTGGTGTTCAATCCAAGGGCGGTGCTGCCTTGCTTTATCATTGTGTACACCGTTTAAGTGTGAGATCGTGTGTATGTGATCTCTTTCTGCAGCTTATTTATTTATTTACTCAACCTTGATTTCCATTTCTTAATATAGTTTTTAAATCACTTGGGGACAGGGATAGTGAAAGTTTTGTGAGATATGGCGATGTCTATTGGTGATGATGATGGTTAATTTATGGTTGTGTTTTTTTTTTTCTTTTACAGGTTTTTGTACCCTTGTGTCTGTGAGGCTGTGACCCAAAAATAAAAAGGGGTTTACAGCTAAAATTAACCATATGATCATGGAGATTGCTGTTATGCGTTGATAGATTATTATGTATGCTGGGTTAAACCAGGATTTAACTCGTGTATCTTAGACTGTGATGTAAATCTTGTGTTTGAATAATAGATTAGTACCTTTTTCTTTTTATTTACGATTTAAGAAATTCGCAGAGTAAGTAAAAGTGTGATGTTCCATTTCTTTTCTTGATCTATGAAATAAAACAATAATCATTTTAATTAATTAAACAAAATCTTAAATCCAAATTTTGTTATCAGCACACTTTGGGTTAAATATTTTAGGAGTTCTTGTATTATATCTAAAAAGTTCATTTTAATCCCTCTACTATAAAAAGAAGCAGTTTAGTCCCTATGATATACTTAAAAGTTCCCCCTACTATATAAAATGACATTTTAGTCCCTGTACAATGTACATTTGAGAAGTGATTATCTAAAAAATTTAAAATTATGGATTAAAATGAACTTTTAACTATATTAAAAAAATTAATACTTATTTTTATAATAAAATAACTAAAATAAACTTTTAGATATAATATATGGAATTTAAGCACCCATTTTACTTTTTTGATATAATTTAAAAGAGTGGATTAATACCCAAAACAAATTGTAGATGATAATAATGATATGAATTATCATCTATTTTTTCAATTGTCAGGTAAAATTTATTTGGTTTATGTAATCAATATCCAAATCTTCGATATTAGCAAATGGAACGCATAGAAATTTCACATTCTCAAAACTACATAACAAATAGAGAAGGTAAAGTGCTTCAATCATTCAAGTTGAAGACAAAACAATATCTTGGCAGAGATAACTGGGGTCGCGCTATACAATATATTTATTCCATATTTCTAGCAAAAGTTGAGCATTCGGAAACATTAATCAGTTCATTTGGACCCATCAAAAGTTTTCTAGACAGTATTGGTCACGATGATGGACCGCCATAGTTTTAACAAAAGCTACAATTTAGTAAAAGGGTTTTTCTTTTTCTTTGGACCCATCTTAGCTCAATGTTACCACAAGTACACTGAGGTTTGGGCCTTTCAAGCACCATCAAGCAAATAAGCTAACTAACTATTGGACTTGGAATGGAGATTCCGGGAACCCGACCCACCTAATACTTATTTAGGTTCACATCACATGCATTGAAATTGAGGAGTACGTTTTGATCTTGAAATTCATACGTAACGATTATTAAAGCATAGCACAAACAGAATTTTTATAGTCTAAACCAAGTTTTTCAAACATAGGCAAGGGATGTCAGAAATCCAGATTTCCAGATAAAATAGAGCCTTCGAGAACGGAAATTGTTATTAAAGTAACCAAACAGCATAACATGTTGCTACCACCAGAATTGAGAAGAAACCATCTCAATCAAGTCCATATCTCTCCTTTCGACTGAAGAAGATTGGTCAGACAATGACGGGTCCACTGTCACGCTGGTGTCGCGGTAACCACTAGGAATTGACGCAGTGGGTGCTCCATTCAACAGGCGAGACAAATAGAGGTCCGAACACAGATGGGTGGATCGAGGCTTTTTTTTCTTCAAGGCTAGCTGAGAACAAGTTCGGGTCAATAATGGAAGCTGCGAAGCTACCATCATCAGCTGGATTAGACCACTGCTGATGAACACCAGTTAGGCAGTCAATGGTTGAAGAGCCTTTGCTGGGGTTCTCAACAATGATTGGTTTATCATCGACGGATGGTTGAATATTTACGTTATAATCATTTGAAAAGAAGTCTTGCATGAACTGGAATTCTTCATCATGTGTTTGAGCCATAAAAGGCTGAGAATCATCGGATTCGATTGTTTCTTCAGGGAGAAAATATCTAAACCCGCTGGACAAGTCTTCAGAGAATGTGATGATTTGAAGAATTGATGATTGAGGTTTGCTATTTTGATTACTATTTTGTTTGATCTTCTTCCTTGAGTTTTGCCTTCTTTTTGTAGCGTTCCAGTGATCTGTTTTCCGGCTCTACCGACCAAACCCTCAGCTATCTGTGCCCATTTCCTCACTCCATATTGCTTCACCAATTTTATCAGTTTCCTATAAATTAATATATCAACCAAAAATAAAAACCTGGAATATTTTTTCTATCATAAATTTGTATCGAGTAAAGAAGAAAACAAAACAAAACACAAATCTGTCAAGGAAATTGAAAGTTGGGAAAAGAATGAATAACTGTTCTATATATCACCTGTCCTCCTCATCTGTCCACTGACCCTTAATCAAAGCTGAGGAGGCAATTTTCTTGTTTTTTTTCTCCCTACACTTTTAGGGAAACTCTTCATTGAAATTTTCGCTGCTTCATTCATTTCCATGTTAGGGTTTTTATCTTCTGCCGAAGCATGGTTGTCCCCATCTACAAGAAGCCGATCAATGAAGCTTTCTTCCAAGTTACGTTCCAATGAAGCCCCGGAAAGATAACCGCCGTTTGCATCATTAGAGAAGGAGAAACCACGAAGCAATCCATTTGTAGTAGAACCGAGTCCGAGTGGTGTTCCTTTGCTGATGTTAACGTTGTTTTGCGTTGAATAGAGCTTACGATGGGAAGTGTGGTTTTGACCCCATAAAAACCTTTCTATAGCCGATAATGGAGGACTAGGTTTATATAAAGATGACTTACAATTTGGCGCTGAATTACTACATCCATAATCTCCTCCTTTACCTGGTCCTCCTTCCATGAAAGAGACCTAAACAAGTTTTAAAAAAGGAAAGATAATGTTTTTTTTTTGCTTTGTTTCTAATGTATATTTGTAAGAAAACCCCATAACAGAAGCTTGAGACAGTAGAGAATTGAGCTTATTTAGCTTGTAGCAAGGCTTGGAAAAAGGCACATTTTGATGAGCTGGTGATCTATAATCCAACGACTGAGAATTGTTGCTGGGTGTAACTCCTGAGCTTCCCCTCTTGGACAAAATTATTAAGTAGAGATGGAGAGATTAGTGGGTTCGTTAATAAACCGACAATTAATTATGTAGTAATTACTTAATTAATCATTTTTCTTGAAAATTTGAAAAATATATACTATATGTTGAGTGAAAAACTAGATGGTAAAGCATGGGGGTAATCCCTAGTATGGATAAGAACGATGTCATGACAAAAATGGCCTGCGCAAACGAATGGTGATTCTGGGTTAACAAACTAATGATTAATGGATGATATAATTTGTATGTGTGTTTCTAGATTTGAATGAAAATTAAATTAAACGTTCAACAATGCATAGAAATGAGATTTGGGTTATTTGGATTAGATTTAATTGAGTTTGGACTACATTTGATTTAGGCGTAATATAGATCATATCAGGTTTAGTTTAAATCTACAATAAATTATATTGAGTTAGATACCAAATTAAATAGTTATCAATTCAGACTAATATCAAATTGAATCAATCCATTTTCAAATTATGTATCAGATTAGATCATTATGGATTCGGGCCACTTCAATAACCGCTATTATGGGTCAGTTTCGTATCAACGATATTCGCATTCAACTTTTGTAACCAATCATGGAGTAATATATTTGGTTCGAAAAGTAAAGTCGCAGAAACATCTCAACCACCTTTGGCCCATAGTCTTGCAGCCTCCTTCCTTGGCCCTTTAAAACAAACAGGCCTTTAAGTAGATAAGCCTATTAAATGAAAATCTGTCCCAACCAAAGAAGAAAAAAACATGGAAACTCTAAGCACCCCTCTCCCGTCTCTTCCACGTTACTCAACTTCCCTAACTGTCAATAACGACCACGACCGCCCTGTGTTTCTACATCTCAAGCGTTGCACCAATTCAAGCCAGCTTAAGCAAATTCATGCCCAAATGCTCCGCACTGGACTTCTCTTTGACCCATACTCCGCTAGCAACCTCTTTGCGGTCTCCGCTTTGTCGCCTTTTTCGAGCTTGAATTATGCTCGTAAAGTGTTCGATCAAATTCCCAAACCGAATCTTTACACATGGAATACCCTCATTCGGATTTATGCTTCCAGCCCTGAACCTCTCAAAGGAATTTTGATCTTTCTAAGGATGGTTCATGAGAGTCCTTATTACCCCAATAAATTCACTTTTCCCTTTGTGATCAAGGCTGCTGCTGAGATTTTTAGTTTATGTGTTGGGCGGGAACTTCATGGGATGGTGATTAAGGCTTCTCTAGGAGCGGATGTTTATGTTTCCAATTCGTTGATACATTTGTATATGTCGTGTGGAGATTTGGATTCAGCTTATAGGGTGTTTATGATGGTTGGTGAAAAAGAAGTTGTGTCTTGGAATTCGATGATCACTGGTTTGGCACAGAGGGGTTGTGCTGAAAAGGCGTTGCAGATGTTCCAGAAAATGGAAGAACAAAATGTGAAGCCAAATGATGTGACAATGGTGGGCGTTTTGTCAGCCTGCACAAAGAAACTGGACTTGGAGTTTGGGAGATGGGTGCATTCATATATTCAAAGGAACGGGATAAGTGTGAAGTTGACTTTGAATAATGCAATCCTAGATATGTACACCAAATGCGGAAATCTTGAAGATGCAAAAACATTGTTTGATATGATGAAAGATAAGGATATTGTCACGTGGACTACTGTGCTTGCTGGTTATGCTAAATTGGGAGCATATGAGGAAGCAAGACAGATCCTTGATACTATGCCTAGGCAAGATATTGCTGCATGGAATGCCCTTATATCTGGTTATGAACAGAATGGAAAGTCAAAGGAGGCTTTGTCCATATATCATGAATTGCAACAGAGCAAAATTGCTAAACCTGATGAGATTACTCTTGTTAGCACTCTATCAGCTTGTGCTCAATTAGGAGCTTTGGAAGTAGGTGATTGCATCTACGTATATATTAAAGAGCTCGGAATTAAGCTAAATTGTCATCTTACAACCTCGCTAATTGATATGTATTCCAAATGCGGAGATATAAAGAAGGCCCTTGAGATATTTTATTCTGCAGAGACGAGGGATGTATTTGTTTGGAGTGCCATGATTGCAGGTTTGGCGATGCATGGACAAGGGAAAGCTGCAATAGATTTGTTCTCTAGTATGCAAGAAACTATGATCAGGCCAAATTCTGTGACCTTTACTAACGTATTATGTGCTTGTAGCCATGCAGGGTTGGTAAAGGAGGGCAAAACCATTTTTGATATGATGGAACCAGTTTATGGAATTGCACCTGAGCTCCAGCACTATTCTTGCATGGTTGATATACTTGGTCGTGCAGGTCTTTTGGAAGAAGCTGTTGAATTCATTGAGAAAATGCCAAAACCTCCTAGTGAATCTGTATGGGGAGCTCTGCTTGGGGCTAGTCAAATTCATGGAAATGTTGAGCTTGCTGAATGGGCTTGTAGCCGTTTGCTTGAGTTGGATCCTCAAAATAATGGAGCATATGTTCTTTTATCTAATGTATATGCCAAAAATGGGAAATGGGATGGTGTTTCTAGATTAAGGAAGCACATGAGAGTGACTGGACTAAAGAAAGAACAAGGTTGTAGCAGAATTGAGGTCAATGGAGTCATTCATGAATTTCTGGCAGGAGATAACTGTCATCCTCTTTCCAATGAGATATACTCGAAACTGGATGAGATTGTGGTGAGATTAAAATCAGCTGGCTATGTACCCAACAAGTCCCACCAGCGGCAACTTATTGAAGAGGATGACATGCAAGAGCATGCTCTTAATCTTCACAGTGAGAAGTTAGCAATTGCCTTTGGATTACTTTATGTGGAAGCATCTCAGCCTATCCGGATTATAAAAAATCTTCGTGTTTGTGGGGACTGCCACTCAGTCGCTAAGCATATATCAAGAATTTATAATAGAGAGATAATACTAAGAGATCGGTATCGATTCCATCATTTTAGCGGGGGGCATTGTTCATGCAAGGATTATTGGTGACTGTTATATACATCCAAGAGAGATTACTCAAAATATGTAACTCATGAAACTCTAGTAAGTGCAGTAATGGCTTCCATAGATCCCCAAGAATTTCAACCTTAGAATTCACGTGCTGGCAATGTATTTACTACTTAGTGGACATATTTTGTACTAAGACTTGATCATCCATCCGTTCTGTTCATCTTGAAACGGTAACTATTTTTGTGTCAACCGTTTTATCTTTTGCTTTTGCTTTACTCTCTACGAGGAAGTTCTACTATTCCTATGATCCATAACCTGCCTTACTCTCTGAGGGGGATACCAAACCATTGAATTAACTAACTCCTCCGCTGAGGTCTTTTCAGAGGACCAACGCAACGCCACTTTGATATACTCAATAACCGCTATTCTGGGTCAATTTCGTATCAACGATATTCACATTCCACTGTTGGACGTCTTGGAGATGCAAATCAGTCAGGCTGGTTGCTACACCTCATTTTTTTTCCAAAGTAGATTTTCTTTTCAATATTTCGTTGCTTGTGTTAGTTTAATTATCTAACTGGGAATGTACATAGATTGCATAATACGTTTACTTCTGCCTATAAAGGACAAGCTTCCTTGTTTCTTATAATTGAAAGCAAACAATGTTTGATTCAGTCTTATCACTTGCTTTTCGCTTAGGCAAGTTCTCATTTAAAACTAAGAATTTGCCTTTTTAATTATGTTTACACCACTGGTTAGCTAGTATTGATTCTTGATTTCTCTGCAACTTAAAGCCTTAAAAAGCTGTTCATGTGATAGTTTAGTCGCAAAAAGATAATCTTGGTGAGAAATGATCCATACCGGTAAGCATCCACAAGGCCACAAACCATGTTGCACAAGTATGTAGGGTAAAAACATGAACAAGCAGCTATGAACAATATAAAAACAGCTCTTGAACACCATCAAACTGAATCATCAATTAAACAAGAACTCATGTCAAAATAACAACTGTGTATCGGCCATGAAACATTTATGTTGAAAATAGACATTCGAACCAAAGCTTAGGATAAATCCAGGCAAAAAAAATGACCACGACTCTCTAAAATGAGTTGCACCGGACAGGTAATGGTTAAAGACATCTTTGCATATAATTTTTTGTCTATCTGGCATGATCATCATGATAAAATCTCTGTGTCGATGGGAGGATGAATTCCTGTTATATCCCGACCGTTTCTCATCATCTCTCTTATCATGATCTTCTCTTATATAAGATTCTGATTCATTACTTGAGAATCTTTTTTCTCCTCTCCTGTCACGATCTCCATTAGGTCGTTGCTCAAACTCATCATCACCATGCCTTTTTGATCTACTTTCATCCCTCCTATCATCTTTTACCCTAGCCTCGTATTCACCTTCATCACCATGCCTTCTTAATCTCTTTTCATCCTTCCTATGATGATCTTCTACAGACCTTGGCTCATGGTCGCCATCATTGTGCCTTCTAGATCTTTTATCTTCCCTTTTGTACTGATCATCATCATTATGCCACCTTGATCTCCTATCTTCACTACCGTTATAATCTTCTCTTGACATTGGTCCAACATCTTTACCATCATAACTTCTGGATCTCTTTCCTTCTCTCCCATCACTTTTCTCTGAGGCCTTCTCATCGCCCCTAGCTAACCGAAAACCTTCTTGAACTACACGCTCTTGCATGCTAAAACTTTTTTCGCTCTTTTTGAACCCTCAAATTTGTCATTTCCCCATCTCGAACTTTTATCCTGATGACCCCAACCAGTGTTTGCAGCTCTCTGGGCACAAAACAGAAAAATATATAAATAGCAGAAACATAAAAGACTGATCGTAGGCACATGATATATCAACTACATTCGATACATGATATGTATAAAACACCAGCCCTTGCAAGATGGAGAAAGGAAGAGAAAAATGAAGAATAAGAGAGGCTAAACATTTTCTATTTTTTAAAAATTTAACAACAAAATTAACAGAGCATTGCACAATTAATTTATGTTGCTAGGACTCTTCATTGTTCTTGGAGTATCTCTGTACAGCACATGGATATGGGGACGTGACCTTCAAGGGTTCTCCAAACACAGGAGGAAACTTTGAAAATTATGATCATACCCATATTGGATACATACATAATATTTGGTACTCACACCCGAGCGCAAGTATCATAGCAATTAATAGTACAACCGCATTATTGCGCTTGGACATATGGTAGTTTAGTAGCATATCACCATGCAAATTTTATGATTTATGATCCATATGTTGAGATCAATAGATAAAAAGAATAAAACTGTTACTTCCTTCAACTCAAATTAAAAATAACAAATAGTTCATACGTTGAAACTATGGCATAGCTTGGCCATTCCATTTATTATAACATTTATAGATTATTGACTAAGCAAATCAAGGTAAAAAGTAAGTAGAATTTACTAACATAAGCCACGCAAGCTATAAATTCATCCGGTCCTTGAACAGTAACTTAAAAATGCATGTTCATGATTATTGTGATATAATCATCCAAATTAGTTATATGTATCAAAAAGCAATGCTAAGTGGAAATGAATCTTACTTGCTCGTCATGGGAAAATTTACATCCTGCACCGCGGGTACATTCTCCTCTCTGGAATGCCTAACAAACCCCTCGGGCTTCCCTCTTCTTTTGTTCTTCCTCTTCTTCCTCTTTCTTCTTATACTTTTCGGCATGATCAACCCTTATAATTCGACCCAAAATCTGTGCCCCATTAAGGTTATCTTCAATGCCAAAAAAAACCCCTTAATTACATCATTTTCCTCATTATTTATAATACACATCGGATTCGAACAGTTAAAAGAGAGATAAATCCTAACCTGCAGCAAGAATTGTACTTCTCTGATCCTCATAAGCAAGAAACGCAAAACCTTTCGATTTCCCAGTACCCTTATCTCTAACAAGATTGACGTCTACAACTTCTCCATAGCTGAGAAAAATAAATATATATTCAAGTCAAAGATGTAAAGAATTACAAAGTGGGATAAACAAAAGGAAACATGAGAAGGAAAACATACTGGGAAAAAACAGCGAGGAGGTCACCTTCGGTGAGGTCATGCGGAAGACCACCGACAAAGACGTATGCGGAATCTTTGTACTTGGCGTGCCATGATGCTTCCTCTGATATTCCTAAATCTGCTTCTCTCGCGGTAATGTTCTGTAATCGCTTCACTAGCGTCAACGGATTCACGGTTTCCCTTTTTCAACCAAAAACCCTAATCTCGAATCCAAAATTTTAGCCCAAAAATCGGGGTTTTTGCTGTCAGCTCGTTTTCTAAATGGATTTAATTCCGACAGTGGAGAAAGACGAGACGATGAAAAAGAGTATTATGCTTAATAAATCATTTTGAGTCTGAGCGGTCCAACGTCTTAGCCCATTTGCTTTAATAATTTATTAGATTATTTATTAAAAAAAATTAGTAGAGATAAGATCCAAAATTAAATAATAAGCAGCAACATTGATGCAATGAAAATCTTTCATCTAGCTCTCAAACAAACATTAATTAAACATTGAATATCTAAACAGCCCTTTGTACCTGTTTCAACCAAAATATCAGAATAAAATGGTAATCTTATATTTAAATTTGTAATCTAATTTTGATTTTTGGTATATTTCAAATGGTTGAATTGTCAATATCTTATTCATAGTTTTAATTTAACAAGTCTTCCATGAAAACATTATTCATCTTTTTGAGCCATTCTAAACCCAATCATTTCCTCTCTTTTTCTTTTGCTTTCTATCACATCATATCCTAGTTTCTGTCTGGTAACTTAATGTTCAATTGGAACCCTCATAATTCAGTTATGGAAATTGGCTGCAGGAACATGTTCATTTTAAAGCTTTAATTTACTGCCTTCAGATGCATGGCAATTCATTTGAAAGGAATCTTGCTACCTTAAAGGGGAAAACATCAAGTGGATTTGTAAGTGCCTGTTACTGAGCTCTAATTAGATGTATTTGTTTGAGAACTTACGTATTAGGTTCATTGTGTTGGTGTTCTTTTTGACTTGGTGTAGTTTCTCCCAATTGTCTTTCTCTGAGTTTCTGTTGGTTTTGGTCACACCAATAAGCCATCAAGGTTTCCGAGTCTTTTCCCTTATGCTGTATGAAGTAGACGACACCGTCCAGTTTTTGTTAGACTAGAAAGAATAAAAAGCTCGTGGAACAGTGATCTGCCTGTACTAGGACTCATGTTCTCTGAGTCTGCATAAACAGGGAAGCGACTAAATGTTTGTGAGACACTTCTTTTCCTTTGGGTAAGCTAAGATTTCATTTATCTGAAAATGTAGAACCTTCAACAAAAGAGTACAACCGTTGAAAGCGGAACATGGGAATTAACTAAAATCTCCTGATATTCCAACAGTGGCTAGGGCCATTATTGACTACCTCTTTACTGATGTGGTTGTAACATCTACCACTTCATAATTTCTGGGATAGATGCAAACGTTTGACCAAATATCATACTGTTTGTGGTACACTTAATGAGGTTAACACCCTCCTAATCCAGTTTTCTCCGTTCACAACGTCAGGATTCGAACCCCTGACATCGCTTAAAGATCTAGAGCCTCCAACTAGTACTTGGTCCTATACTTAACTCTTTGACAAAATTTATCTTATCCAAGCTTCATGCGATTCCATTCGGGCACCATCAAGAAATACACCGAAACCACGCACCAGGGACTCTACCCCTGATGGTTTAAGAAGCAGATCTAGCGGTGCAAGTGGATGGAAAATAAGTTTTTCTCCGGCATCAACAATATCAGGTTCACATTTGAAGTTTTCTGACAACCACAATGTATCCAGCCCAACTCCAGGTGCCAGGAAGCTCTTTACCGAATCCTCTCCTTATCAGGGTGATTAGAATATTACTGTTCCTTTAAGAATGTGCCTATATTTGATAATGCTATTACATAATTTCCAAATCTCTACAGGATCCAGCAAATTCAATTATTTAGTACAGGAGAGATAAATGCATCGGACATATATGTTGAAGGTCATTATTTGTTTTCCTAGTTTAAGCACTCAATAAGTTGCATTGTTACCGAAATTACCATTCAAAGCTTGATTATGACCTCCACCCTCGAGAATCAACAACTTGGAAAGTTAATTCAGAGAATATTAGTTTGAATCATGAGGAACCCACACTAGTCTAGGTGATTCCGAGACACACTTGCACGGTTAGATTTGAATCTGATTACTTAATTTGCAAACAATGCACTTTATATCAGGATCCTTGTTTTATCTCAGTCTTTGTTATCTAATTACATTTTACTTCTGGTAAACTGCCTGTGCTATCATTTATTTTTATTAATAAATAAATAAATAACTTTTCTACAGATTCTCCAGCTGTAGAGTCAAGCTCCCCTTCAACGAATGAAAAACCAGATTGATGCAAATGAGACTAATGCAAATTCATTAATATATCCTTATCAAAGATTGACAGTGTCGTCAACTGAACCAGTTTCAGGCATAGATGTGACCAAAAGAGAGGCACGAGCAGCCTTTTAACAGTACTTCACTTTCAAATAAACAAAGTTTGGTATTTTGCTCTGATGCTGCAAGTTTTGAAACTCAATATGCTGTGCTTTAAAAGTTTGTGCCTCACAATCGGTGAAGCTAAGAACCAAAATTATCGATTTAAATCCGTTTTCCATACCATGATAATCTATTTATCACTAGCTCACTGCTATCGATTTAATCTGCCTATCCTTTGAAATGCATCTGAAACTCGTGGTTGCATTTTCCCGTAGGCATACTTGTCTGAGGAAGTGTTTGCAGAAAAAAAACCGGCATGCCTAAGGGAGAATCTATAAGCTACCTAAATGGAAACAGATCAAGCTCAAGATGGCAGTCCATCTTTTTTGATCCGCGATAGCCCAACAACTTCTGCTTGAGTAAGTCTTTTTTATTAGATGGAATGATTAACCCTTCCTGGCCAGTTATGTTCCAAAAATTACATTTAATCACACTAGTCAGTTCCTGAGCTTAATCTGTAATAGTTTGTTTATGCCTCTTCTGAAAAATCAAAGTAATGAACACTGGTTTGCTATATTTTTTGAAGCCGTATATGGTTGATTCTATGTTGTAGTTTTTGTTACGAAATTGCACCAGGAAACCAGTTATCGAAGTTGTTTTTTTCGACAACGATAATGATACTGTGTTTTTAATGTAAGGCGTGACAAGCTTGGGGTCAGATGTTTGTTTTGATGAAGGTGATCATCAACAAGTTCAATGCTTTTTTGTTTTTTAATTCGAAAACGATATTTAATTCGAGTCCGACAAAATTAGTTAACTGAATAATTATATTTTGAATAAGTCTAATTGGCGTAAGTTCAATATTGAAAACTAATATGTGAATTTCCTCAACTCTTCTATTTGTATAACAATATTATTTAATTTGACTTGTTTTTAAAAATTAAAATATAGTTAAGCGCTAAAATTTAGTGTCCAGAAGAATTATAATATTATTATATACTGTAGCTTAAGAAATATAAATATTATTATTATTATTAATCTTCTACGGTTCTTATACAATTTTGCAAAGCAAAGGATTTATCTATTTAAACTTTATAAATAATGTTTATAGGAACTTGAAACAACTAGCTTGAATAGCTCAGTTGGTTAGAGCGTGTGGCTGTTAACCACAAAGTCGGAGTGAACCCTCCTTCTAGCGCGTTTTGTACTCCGAAAGCATAACAATAGGTATACATGCACTCTGAATTACCCGTATCTTATCTAGAATACAGATTTGATTTAAGCTTTACTTTGATCATATGAAAAAGGATTCATCAGAACAGATTTTTTAGCCTATGCAGGTATAATTTGTATGATGCGACCAATTTCCTTAATTATTAATATTCCTGTGGTTCCATTGCTGAGCCTGAGAGAGATCTAATCTGGGTTTTCATTTGGTAACAATATCAAAGCAATGAAATTGAGTTTAGAAGCTACCCAATTGCATGTGGTATGTGGTTCTTAGGATCTGATTTTCACCAGATTGTCTGCAGAAGAGTTTGTGATCCAAGCCTACGACTCCGGATTCGGAAGCATTTAATGATAGTTAATTATACTCTGAAAGCAAGTAGATAGTTATACAGTCATACTAGTTATATATATGTATATACAGACAATTATGATGGAAGCCCCAATATTAAAGCAATCACCGAACATGAACATCATAAGGAACAAATACAGGGTCTGGGACAATAAGAGGCAATTTATCAATGTACATGAACAGCCTCTTACAATTGTCTCTCAATATTGATGATAATTCAACTACCTCACTCTTCTCCGTGTAAATCCAAAGGTCACCCGAGTTTACCCTTTTGAGACTGTCCCGACAAAACGGGCATGACTGAGATCGGCCGTGCCTGAAATTAACGCGAAAATGAAACAGCACTGGATCACTTACAAAGGAAGAGTGGAACACGAATCATGAACCTATAAGATATTGTAGGCATTAATTATATGCAATAAAACCGGCTATGGTAGCTTCCCTCATGGATAATTCTACTAAAGAAAGAATAAAAAGGTTAATGACTCAAGGACGTACAGCATACACATGGTCATCGATCCACATAACAGTTCAATGAAGTAGTACTCGGAGAACGGAACAACTTACCAATCCCGATAACACTTCAAACACAAAGAGTGACTGCAAGTAGGCAAAACAACCATGCCGTTCATCTCCATGCAGATTCCACACTCTTCTTCTCTTTCCAAGTCAATTTCGGAGAGTTTCCCCCTTTCAGATTCATCCTTCTTTCGGTACCTCATGGTACACACTTCTTTCTGTTTCCTATCTTCCAAACTGGTAATGCCTTGTTGAAGTTGCAACAAAGAAGGAAATATAACCGCTGTTTAAGAAAATCAAACTAGTGAGCCTGATTTCCCTTTAGTGAAGCTTGTACATTGTCAGCACCAACAATTAGAAAGAGAGACCAAGACAGAGAATAAGCATATCAAGTAAAACTTTTGATTTCTCAGAAAACTCACTGACCATAAAATTCTCTGATGCTGGCTTTCCTCTCATAAACTGACATGGTGGTCTTGCCATCCGCGTAAGTCTGCACCAATTCATGACATTGCATCGCAATCGCAAGTATGTATCAGGTAACAGATTAAAATTTTGATACCATAAAGAAAAGAACGGCGAAATAACCTGGGGGGAGTTGGAGGCGTTATGCGAAACAAAATCAAACAACTGGAAGAGATAAAGATAATATCACCAAAAATTGTATGGTGAAAGGAACCATACCATATAAATAAGTATTCGGAGCAAACCAAGAGAACCAGCTAGTTGACAATCACTCCACTGAACAAGAAAAAGGAAAAACTGAGCGGCAGGACTGTAGGAGAGTCGCATTTGAAGACGTGCTCCATCTTTCTCTCTTGGATAATCTAATGCCCTGAAATCGGATACAGGGTTAATAATCAAGTAATGCTATTAATAAAGCAAAAAATAAATGAAAAAAAGGCCGTCACTCCTACTGTGCACTCATAAATTAGCATTGACTGCGGAAATTGGTACTCGATGAGTTTGTTCCTCAGTAGCTACAGGTACAACTAAAGGACAATATTCATTAACTCCATCCATCGTCCAGAAACCAAATTTTTTCATACAAAGAATGTAAGCTTAGATCATATACAAATTACAATCAAGGGATACCCTTCATTCAGAGCTCATTGTTGGGTTGGACAATTTCATTTGTATGTGGCCTTGAGCAAACACAATTGAGAAAACCCCATACGAGGTTTTGACTAAACATTTTAAACCCATTGTCGATGAACAATACATGACATTCTGAATTACAACTGATTAAAAGATGTTTGACACCTTTGGTAACCTATACAGGAATAGGATGTTCAGAACTTCATAATTCGGCTGTGAAACTTTTATTGTCAAACACAAAGCATAAGAAACAATCATCCCCAACAAAGTCAACAACCATAAGAAAAATACATGACCCATAAGTTTTTATTCGAAGTTTGGCCTTTGTTTGAGTATATATTACTCTGTTTCGTTTTAGAAGGGGAATATGGGAAAAAATTTGTTTCAAGTCAAACAGCCAGTATATATATATATATCAAACAGAAAAAAGGAAGAAAATTAAATTAAAAAAAACATAGAGAAAGATGCATACAGAGTATTGGCGTGTTGAATATCAGCTTCGAGCGCTTTCAGTGAATCCTTAAAAGATGACTTTGCCATGAGCGGGTATTTTCCCTGAAAATTATTCCCATCAAACAAACAAGCGCGCGCGCAGAAATCAGGCAGCAAAAGTGAAGCCTCTCAAAAGGACAAAGAAAAATCTTCAGACTCCAAAAAGAAATGGTATTCTTGTAAATTCCAAAATAGCCTCGTAACTAGCGAACTCTGTCAGTTACGACTTTAAGCAAACCGAGAACCAAGAAGGAGGATTACGAAATTACAATATTGTCCCTAATTAGAGCATAATCAGGTACTGGATTTTTTTATATATACTGTCAGTCTTTTTGTGATCCTGAACAGATTGTAAAGGCCAATGACGTGGAAGGAAGAAACAAGATGGAATTCTGAGCCACGCGGTGGGAGACGTGGGAAAATGTTATTGGCTACATCAACTGAATATTGTGTAATTGTCAGTACGGAATCTATTAAACATGGTTGAAGCGCCTAAGGTTTTATAAAACCAAGGTAAATAAAAAGTTTAATATAAAAATAATTATCTAAATTATATTTTTTTTATTTGTATGTTTAAATTATTTTTCGATTAATTTAAATGTATAATGTTATAAAACTTATAATTTTAAGTGTTTCGAATGTAATAGTCAATTTTAAGTGTTTCGAATGTAATAGTCCTTAAAATTTTCATTAGATGACATATAGGAGTGAAGTTAGAAAATTTATTTTGAGTTGTCAACAAAAATTAAAAGAAAAAAATAAATTTTAAAATTTTTATTGTTAAATATTTATTTTAAATGTAGAGTCAATTTCTTTTTAAATAGTGTTAAAATCTTTCTAAAAGAAATGTCATTTTTCTTTTATATTAAATGGGTTAAGATCCACTTATACAGTGTAAAACTCTTTAGATTTTACATAGATCTAAAATTGTGTGATAATAGAAAATAGATGGTTGAGATTGACTTTTTTTTCCAGTAAATATTTTCTTATTTCATATTGTTAATATCAGACATCTATTTTTACTAACCTAACGGTCATAAATCTGTGTAAAACTAAAATAGTTTTACATTATGTAATTAGATCATATCTCATATTATATGGCTTCCTTGCTTGTGTAGAGCAACGAGAAACAAAAATTCCCCATATAAAACTCTCACAATATTATTTTTTGATCTAGGATCATTGCTACAGTGTAAAGGAAAAGACGCTAAGAACGTCGTGCGACTTCAATTTTTAGGGGGAAAACGCATGTATTTCCATGCGTATTTAACTTTCCCAAGGTTAAAGTCGCATAGCAATATTGGAGTCTTTAATTGAGAACTCTATGCATTTCTGAAGTCTTTTGAAGGTACTGTAACAATTGCCCTAATATGAGAAATAATGTTAGATGTGGATTATATTGGTAAATTATTTTTTGAAAGACATTATTTTAGCCATTATCCTCACATATATATAATTCATAGGGACAAAAAAGTATCTTAAAAACTTTTAGGATGTCAATAGACACTATTCAATATATATTGGTTCCATCAACAATGACATGTGTCACATTTCGATAACTTCGAATATTTTAATATAAAGTAAAATATATTATTATATTAAAAATATATTTATTAAAAGTGCATGACATGTGATATTTTTTTAAATATTTGTTTTTTAAACATAATAATATATATATTAAGTTTTTTTTAAATAAAATCTCTAAAATTATTAAAACGTGATAAGTGTCACTCGACAAAATTTAACTAAAATGATAAAATTATTAAATTTGATTTAAATTATTAAATTTATTAGATTTTAAAGTTTAAGGAAATTTTATTTTAAAAAATATTAAATTTGATTAAAATTATTAAAATTATTAAATTTTAAAATTTTAGAAAATTTTAATTAAAAAATAAAAGATTAATTTAACTAAATGATAAAATTCAATCTTAATTTGATTAAGAAAATATCCGAGATCAATTCGATAAAAATTATAAAATTCAAAGGTGTTTTGTGTTTAAATATATTTTTAATCAAGTCATGCACTAATGCTTTTGTTTAATTAATCATTACATTAGGCTATAATGGTGGACGATGCTGAATAATTTAATATATTTTTATAAGGATCGGTTAACTTGATTATATAAATGCATAAAATTTAGTAAGAATAAGAATGCACCATCAAACTTTTATTAAAGAAGCTCATATCAAACACACACAAAAATGTATTTTTGAAACTCCTACAATAATGGCTTAAAAGAAGAAGAAAAAAAAAGAACCTGGGAAAAAATATACATTTTTGTTCAAGAATTTTAGAGGATTTATAAATTTATGCTCTAATATTATATCTTACGTTGATCCTTTATAGAGTGATACTAGTCTTCTTTCTATTTTTTTTCTTTTCGCTTCTTTTACTTTCTCTTTTTTATCCACTATTTTTAAAATAATTTTTTATATATTCAATTTATGCATCAAAATTAATTTCATAAATATTCGGATTTATGTTTGTTTGTTCTCTAAAATTTTCATTCTTTTTATAAATATTTCATTTCAGAAAAAATTTACATATGTTATTTTAAATTATATTTAATATTATATCATCGATAAACAGGCATTTAGTTATTTTATTGATCTGTTCTTTTTGTGGACATTTAAATTGATTTTTTATTTTAATAAATGCTTGATCTGCATATTTATCCAGGCCCCCAAAAGGATAAGGTCAATGAGTCACCCTAAAATCCGCAACCTGGCATGGTTGATATATCTTATATATATATTTAAATATTTTTCAATAATGGTCATATCCCGACAAGAACTAAAAAAGAAACTAAATCGAAAAGTCAGCCTAATTTTTATATATCCAAAATATCTACTAGAACACTTTGATATTTTATAAGTGGTTAGACCTACGAAAATGCTGCTTCAATTGATTCATCTGAAAATAACATCCTTAAATAGCAACCTCTAGAAAAATATGTATCCGAATCATTTGAGCTATTATTTCAATTTAATGTTTCTTTTTATTTTAAAAGATATTTTTGATTTTAAAATAAATAATTACATGTATTAAAAATTGAACTATATTTATTAAAATTCATTTTAAATAAAGAATTATATAAAATAATTGGATTAAATATTCACAACCAAGATAAGATGCTGTATTTTGCGGTGCATTTTGACAGTCGTAGTTTGAAGAAAAAGACGTTTCGTAAAATAATAATTAAAATTCTATGATATTTTGAGTCCAGTTGGTCTCCTGGGCCTCAAACCATTTCAGATAAGATGAGAGTGTAGGTTGATAAAAGTCAAAGCTCATCTCTTTCAAATGTATTCAAACGATCCTCGTTTCTTAATTATCAAAATGGGAACCAAATACTTTTAAAAGACGTCGGGAAAATGGATGATCGGCGACGGCAATGACGCCCTTGAATTGGGGATAGAAACACCAAAACCCCTCTACCCTAGGTGGCGCCACCAGCTAAGCTGCGATTGAAGACGATGATTTGAGTCCCAACTTCACATTAGTACGTTCTAACAACCAAATTTTGAAATTAGTCAGTGTTTTGTAACGATAAATCAAGAATTTAGACGTTTTGATATAAAAAAATATTATAAATGTATACAATAATTCAATCGGTCAATATTTTGTAATGATAAAATAAAAAAAAATTATATAACGCTCATCGAGCATGGATGAACACCGTTAACAATGAGTATTATTAAATTAATTTATAAAACCTTAAATTATAAAGTACTAAACATATATTTATAGACTAGTTAAAAATCTAAAAGTAATTTAATTAAAATATAATATTTATAAAACATTGATTTTAGGGTAAATTATATCATTGACCACCTAATTATTTATCTCTTTTACTTTAACCATTGATTTTTCAATTTTGTCAATCGGGTCACCTAACTATTTAAATCTTGTCGATCAAGCTACCTACCGTTAAATATTAACGGATGATATGACGTGACAGTTAATAAAATTTATATAATTACATATTTAGTCCTCATTACTTACACATTCTATTAATTTGGTCATAACTTTTAATTAATTCAATAAATTTAATCCCCAATTAGATGGTGACATGTGTCATTATATGATTGGATTTTTCTTAATATTCTTATTTAATTTAATAAAATTTTCATCAAATCAAATGGTGTCACGTGTCACCAATTGAATAAATAAAAAATAAATTAAATCGATATCTGATATTGGTGGGTTTAAACCCAAGACGCGAGGAGAGGAAGAAAACACCCCAACGACTGGCCTGCACCATTCAAATGACAAACTTGTCACATCATAATATATATAGTTAAAGATAATAAAAAAGGGAAAATGACCTAATAAGAACTCCAACATGGAATAATTGAATAATACAATAATATGATATATATGCATAAATATTATAATAGATTAATATATAAATGTATTTTATTTATATTCTAAATCATTTTAATGAAAAAATAAAAATAATTTTAATATATTATAATTGAAATATAACAAAGAGTTTCATTGATTTAGAATTCTTTTGATAGTTGAAGACTTTTCGTAATAAGCATTCTAACTTATGCATTGACTTGTTTATATCTTAGTTAGAGTAAGAATATTATATTTTATTATTTATTCATTATATATTTGAAGAAAAATTTAGGGAAAACTTGATTTTACTGAATTAGTCTATTTTAATATAGAATTGTTAAATAAGATAGAATCTGATCAACTTTATAACATTTTAAAATATAAGATATGATACATTTAAGTTCAATACAATTAGAAAAATAAAGACAATTTATTAATTTACAGTATGATACATTTCAATTATAACATATGAAATTCACTTTTATTTTAATTTTGTATTAAATGTTATTTAAAATATAAATAAAACATATTCATTTATTAATCAATTATAATATTTGTTTATATATATTTTATATTTTCATACAATATAATTATTTCATGTTTGAGTCCTTATAAGGTCATTTATTACCATTAACTATATTATAAATTATATAGATTATGTCCTGTATATAGACAAATTTAGTGGTCCAGCTTAGTGGTTAGAATGCTCAATTTTTCGGCTTGCATCCTAGGTTTAAATCCCACCAACAACGGTTATTGATTTAATTTATTTTCCATTCATTAAATTGGTGACATGTGGCACCATTTGATTGGATGAAAAATTTATTAAATAAAAATTGTTAAAAAAATCCAATCACACAGTGACATATGTCATCACCGGATTGAGGATTAAGTTTATTGAATTAAATAAAAGTTATGACCAAATTAATAGAATGTGTAAGTAATGAGGACTAAATGTGTAATTATACAAATTTTATTAACTACCACATCATCTCCTCCGTTAATATTTAATGCTTGATTGACAAGATTTAAATAGTTAGGTGACTCGATTAATAAAATTGAAAAATCAATGGTTAAAGTAAAATTGGTAAATAGTTAGGTGGTCAATGATATAGTTTATCCTAGAAACTAATGTTTTATAAATATTATTTTTTAATTAAATTACATTTAACTTTTAACTAATTTATAATTATACGTTTTATAAATTAATTTAACGATGCTCATCGTTAACTGTGATCATCCGTGTTTGTCGAATGTTACAGTATCATCCTAAAATAAAATATATTTTTGTTTATATTTACATAAAAAAAGAATATTACAATTTTAATATTTTTAAACCTGTAAAGTGGGCGATTTTCCCGAAAAATCACCTTAGCCCCCTTTATTTCCTTATCAGGCACCGTTCAGACTATATTTCCCGATCTAACATCCTTTGCAGAAAGGCGCGCCCCCTGCACCGCGCTTTACGCCACGTGTGGTAAGGCGCACCCCCTGCAACGCGCCTTGATAATGTGTAAAAAATTCGGGTGTTAATTTTGTAAATATTTTTAAACTGTTACCTAATATGTAATTAATTTCTGTTTATTGACTTTTAAAATTAATTATTTAAAAATATTAAAATATTAAAATAAACTTTTAATTACAATTGAGAGATCAAATGAATTATTGTTCACTTTTTTTAAATAAATAAAAATGCAATAAAAAATTAAAAATGAATAAAATTCAATAAAAATATAATGTAAAGCTAAAAAATATCACCTCTTTATTTAAAATATTCTTTCTAATATTAATTTTAAAAATATAAAATAAATATTAAATTTTAATTTTATTAAAAATAAATAAACATTATTAACTGTTATTAAAAAATAATAATTAATAAATAATAATTCATTTGATCCCTCAATTGTAATTAAAAGTTTATTTTAGTCAAGATTATGATTGTTAAACAGTCGTAGGTGTGGAAAGCTACAGGAATAGAATGAAAATTCGATCGTACAAAGTCAATAACTCAAAATTGTCTATCTGCTGTCTAAATTTCAACTCAATTGTACCACGATTAAACATCCGATCAAAGAGTTGATATTTTCTGCTCAATCTTTACAAAAACTGTTTTATCTCATCATTTTCTCCTGCGTATGAGCTCCTTTCTTTTTCAATTCTTTTCTGTTGAATATAGTTGCCCATGTGCACAAAAAAATCAAAAGTAGAGTGACTTTTATTGCAAAAGACAATTGTAATTAAAAGTTCATTTTAATATTTTTTTATATTTTTAAACAATTAATTTTAAAAGTCAAATTTTTTTTAAAAAATATATGAAATTTATAATTTTTTAAATTATAAAATATTTATTATCATCATCATCATCATTTTGTAAAAGAAATAATAGTTATAAAACTTTTATAAAATTATTCATATTTTAAAATACTTTTAAATATTCTTTTACAAATTATTTTATAATTCGACAAATTTTGATTTTTGCATGAAATTACACAATAAGTATATTCTTTTGCATGAATGTTATAAAAAGAAAGGAGTTCATACGCGGGAGAAAATGATGAGACAAAACAGTTTTGTGATGATTGAGCAGAAAAGATTAACTCTTTGATTAGATGTTTATTCGTGGTACAATTGAGTTGATATTTAGAGAGCAATTAGACAATTTTGAGTTATTGACTTTGTATGATCGGATTTTCATTCGATCCCTGTAGCTTTCCACACCTACGACTGTTTAACAATCATAAACTTGACTTTAGGTCTTGAGAATAAAGTATTTTAAAATTAATTGTTTAAAAAATAAAAAAAATATTAAAATAAACTTTTAATTACAATTGAGGGATCAAATGAATTATTATTCATTAATTATTATTTTTTAACAACAATTAATAATGTTTATTCATTTTTAATAAAATTAAAATTTAATATTTATTTAATATTTTTTAAAATTAATATTAGAAAGAATATTTTAAATAAAGAGGTGATATTTTTTAGCTTTACATTATATTTTTATTGAATTTTATTCATTTTTATTGCATTTTTTTAAAAAAAATGAATAATAATTCATTTGATCTCTCAATTGTAATTAAAAGTTTATTTTAATATTTTAATATTTTTAAATAATTAATTTTAAAAGTCAATAAACATTATTAACTGTTGTTAAAAATAATACCACAAAAAATAAATAGATAAAGTTGGCGTTTTACACAAATATCACCCTAACAGAAATTAAATACATATTAGGCACCAATTTACATTTATTTACAAAACTAGCATCCATATTTTTTACACGTTCAACAAGGCGCGTTGTAAGGGCGCGTTTTACCCCACGTGGCGCCAGATCAACGTAAAGCGCGGTGCAGGGGGCGCGCCTTTCTGCAAAGGGTGTTAGATCGAGAAATATAGTCTGAACAGTGCCTGACAGGGAAATAAAGGGGGCTATTCCATTCATTAAATTTGTGACATGTGGTACCATTTGATTGGATGAAAAATTTATTAAATAAAAAATATTAAAAAAATCCAATCACACAGTGACATATGTCTTCACCGGATTGAGGATTAAGTTTATTGAATTAAATAAAAGTTATGACCAAATTAATAGAATGTGTAAGCAATGAGGACTAAATGTATAATTATACAAATTTTATTAACTACCACATCATCTCCTCCGTTAATATTTAACGCTTGATTGGCAATATTTAAATAGTTAAGTGACTCGATTAATAAAATTGAAAAATCAATGGTTAAAGTAAAATTGGTAAATAGTTATGTAACATCCGCAATACCGGGTTAGTGACTAAATTGAAAAGTTTCAGAATTTGGTGACTAAAGTAGAAGAATGAAATAATTCAATGATTATTGGAAATATATGATGAAGGTTATTTAGTAATTATTAAAGGAAATAAAGGGTAAAATGGTCATTTGACCAGAAAGATTTTTATCTTTCTTTTAAGGTTATAAAACACGTGGAAAGGGTGAGAAGAAAAGAAAAGTCTGGAGCTTGGGTTATCTCCTTCCTCCTCTCTTCCCGTAAGCTCCATGGCAAAGGTAAGTTTAATTTCAGTTGGTTAATTCTTGAGTTTTAAGCTTAGTTTTGATTCTTGGGGTGCTAAGAAAGATTATTTAGAGATTAAAGTAGGTTGAAACTTCAAAATGGATGAGTTATGGAGGATTAAATATGAAGAGTTTTTAAGTGAATTAGTGAAATAGAAGGAGTTAATAAAATTTGAAGTTGAATTTGACTTGTCAAGGGTTAAATTAAGAGATATGAAGTGATAAAATGAGTTTTAAAACATGGTGAAAATCTGGTATAATTCTGGAAGTTAATAAAGAGGAGAGAATATTAAGATTCAAGAAGAGGTAAATGAACATAAATGAGTTTAAACATGTTTATATGAGTTGAGATCATGAAAGAGGATGAAAGATGAAGAATTTGAGTTGAATTGAGTAGATTTTCGGGCTTAAAAATGAATTATGGGCTATGTGCATCGATGCACATTCAATGTGCACCGATGCATCAAGGGTAAATCTCCAGAAATTGTTCAGTGTGTATCGATGCACAGGAAGTGCATCGATGCACCTCTTATAAATGGAAACATCGAATGCAATTTATGCATCGATGCATAAGGAGTGCATCGATGCACATGTTAAGGGATGCATCGATACACGGTAGAATGCATCGATGCACTTCAAGGGGAAATTGAAATAGACATTTCTTTTGGTCTAAGAAATGATAGATTAGAGTATATCAATGGGATACTGATATGTATTAATGTATGATTATGTAGATATCGAACATGAACAAGTTCCGGAACGAGTATCAAGTTAAGATTCGATCAAAAGAGAGGAAATCATAAAAAGGGGATCGAAACTTAGTGAGACCAAGGTGAGTGGATATCATTAGATTGTGCATATTATTATTTGGAAATTAGACTTGTGATAAGTCTGTTTCCAATATTTTATGGTTGCATGAATAGAAGCATGATTAAGTTTGTATTATGTGTATATGCTTTGTTCATATTATATGTTATGAGGTGTGAATTTATATGATATGGGTTATATGAGAACGAAATATGTAACTGTATATGAACCTTAGGAGCTGTATGAATATGTGAAATAAGTTATAAGGTCACGAATCATGTATATAGTAAATGATGTATGTGATAACCATAGAAAGAAATTAAGTTAAGTGATTATGAACATGTAAATATATGTTTAGATGAAGGTATAATAGCAAAACATAAATTACATGAGTCAAGTTTATGGAAACTATTATAATTTATTTATAGTATTCAATAAAAAGTGAGATAAACTAACTAGCATTGATTTATAGGACAATATGAAAATAGAATATCAATTAGAAGATCTGTACATAAATAAAGATAATCATATGAGAGATAAGCTGTATGAGAAAGATTAATGTGCTTAGATGAGCTATGATATAGAAATTACATGGTAAAGATCTATGAAGTCATAGGAAAAGGTTATAAGAGTAATGTAAACTTGAATTAAGAAAATATAAGAAATTTATATGTAAATGAATTTATTTGAGTGATATATGTTAGTATGCTACAATATATGTTATAGGATCTATGTAAGCATAAGAGAACAAAATATGAGCTAGGTATTATGAATAAATGATGATGATTATGTACAATAAATTAGGGAATTATGATCTAGGTGTTTATATGTCTATAAAAAGATATAAGAACAATATATAAACTACAAAATCGGAACTGTGGGATTTTAGTGCTATATAACATTATCTATGTGATTAAGTACAAATGTGATATCCATATATGACAATGATTTGTGGAATTGTATGAAAATTTGATATGAGCTACGAGATAATAAATCATGTGAATTACATGGAAATGATTTGTGTAAACATGTCTGATATGTCTTACATGATATGTATGATTTCACAAGAAATGACATGAGCTATGTGATTACATGATTATAAGAGATCAGACATGCGATAAGAGATAAGTGTTATGAATGTGTGAATATGAAATGACATAAATAATAATGCCCATGTTATGTGTCATGAGAGCTAGGGGTATAGTTGGCATGCCAAGAGTCGAGGGTCTACGCGGTTCTTCGGGACATATACATATTCTTTGGAATATTTGTGATGTCTTTTGAGACACATACTTGATCCTTTGTATAGGTATATGATTCTTAAGGAATTTTCTACGTGGTCCTTAGGGACATTTTATATGGCACTTCGGTGCAATTCTACGTGGCACTTCGGTGCAATTCTACGTGGCACTTCGGTGCATTTATACGAGCTGTGGTGACAACATTAGTGTACAACCTCTAGAGACTCACATATCAGTAGTTCTCACATATGTACATGGGCTAATTAAGAGATAATAAGAAATATATATATATTGTGATATGATAAATTTTATAGCAAGGACATGAGGAGGTATAGGTAGAGTATATGATTAAGTAGATTAAGTATATGTGCTATATGATTAAATGATAAGTGACTAACGATGATTTATATGTATGCATGTATTTCTTATTAGATAATCTGATATGATTTATATGATGTTTGTATTGCTTGGTTAATTGAATAATATGTTGAGTAAAATAATAGATATAAGAGGATAAAATTATAAGATATAAATGATAAGAATATTGATAGTGAAATAAGATTAGAGATTTAAAATAATGCATAATATGTATATGTGTATAGTATGTTATATATAATGCTATATTGTTTTGATGTGGCATGATAAGACGATATGTTCATACATGTTTAAGCATTTAGCATTTCCTTTATAAGTTTAGTGCCTCACTAAGTCATAGACTTAGCGTGTGATGGTTTCACACGTAGGTTACAGAAGCGATAAGAGTAGCGAAGAAGAGCAAGACAGGTTAGCATATCTCTTACCAGAATTTCAGATCAGAAAATAGATGATTTAAATGTGTTTGGTTAATTGGAATATAGTTGGCATGTACTAAGTGATTGAGTTGAATATGCTCTGATTGATTTTGGTTATTTTGGTCTATTTATGAAAATAAACCACTTTTATTTTAATGGAAGTTTTAAATTTTCTTTGAATTTTGTCAAAAGTCAAAGTTTGAAAAGTCGATGTGACACTTCGGACTCGGATCCAGGTCGGATACGGGTTGGGGGTGTTACAAGTTAGGTGGTCAATGATATAGTTTGCCCTAAAAACTAATGTTTTATAAATATTATATTTTTAATTAAATTACATTTAGATTTTAACTAATTTATAATTATATGTTTAGTACTTTATAATTTAACGTTTTATAAATTAATTTAACGATGCTCATCATTAACTGTGCTCATCCGTGTTTGTCGAATGTGATAGCATCATCCTAAAATAAAATATATTTTTGTTTATATTTACATAAAAAAAGTATATTACAATTTTAATATTTTTATACCTGCAAAGTGAAGGCTGCAACAAAGAGTGTTCAGACAAGACAAGCAATTTGCGCTCGATTTTTAAATCCCGTTAATTACGACCCCACGATAGTCTCCATTTACCAAACCGTTATTTTTCAAGCTCATTTACCCCAGGATTGCAGCGAAAATGCTCATCGGGATCGGGTCTTGAAAAGGGTCGAAGCTCCCGACCCCAGAAATGCTGGAAAAAATGGTTGACCGTTGCGGCACAAGTTTTCTTCGATAGCTGTCGCAACCGTCTTTCGGTTGGGCCCGAGATTGGGCTTCGACTTAGGAAAATGGATTGGAGTCGCCAACGATCATTTATTTTAAAACAAATGAGTTGATCGGATACTCTATTTCTTACATGATCTGCATCTTATCAAAGATGTGTCGGATTCGAGAGTCGGTTATAGTCAAGGAAAGGTTAGCACCCTTGAACTGCCCTTTCGGTACTATGTAGTTTCCAGTTTTCATTAATTAGGAAAATTGTAAGCTTAACTTAAAAGGTAAAATAACGATCCAACTTACTTACCTCTGATGAATTTACAGAAATACCCTTAAAAGGTGAAAGTGTTAGAAAATAAAGGAAAACAAGTAAAATAAAGCAAAGGAAAATAAGATAAAAAAGAAATGTGAATAAAATAAATAAAGTAAAATAAAAGTAATAAAAAAATAAATAAAGAAAATATAGATAATCTTGACAGCATACACGTGCATGATAAAGAAAAATAAATAGAAACATGAAATAAAAGAATAAATAACTAGACAAAGATGGATATGCATAAAAATGTTAAGAAGATGAAAAGAATAAAATAAGAAAATAAAAAAATGAAGATGAAAACAAAATAAAACATGTGAAATAAATAATAATAATATATATAGTAACAAAAAAAAAACAAAAAAAAAGAAAGAATAAAAGAATGAACAAAAAATATATAGAAAATAGAAAAATATAGGTATATATATATATAATAAAACAAAAACAATGTATATATATATATAATTAAATAAAATATAAAATAATAATCACGAAAATATAGCAATAATAGTAGGGATTAAATTGAAAGAACCATAAACAGGAGGTCGAATTCAAAAGAAAAATAGGTTTAAAAATGATTTGGGGTTTAAATTGAGGTTTCAAGAATTAACGATGACAAAAAATGTAGCTTAGCCATTTTATAGCAGAAACACGCGGATCTAGCCCCTGGGTCGGGTCAACACGCGGACCTTGAATGGGTTATTGGGTCGAGTATAAAGCTAACTCTAAAAAACAAGCTTTCATTTTTCCATTTGAACCCAAACAGATAAAAAACCTTTTTCCATTTTTCTCTCATCTGTTCTTGCGTGTTCACGTGTTCTTCAAGAACACGATGAACACCACCGCAGTTCCTAGTATCCGGCCGTCGCCTCGCCTCGCCGGCTGTCATTCATCGGCGGTAAACCCCCAACTTTTTTACCTCATTTGAAAGCCCTTGACCTTATCGTTCCAAAAATGTAAATAGTTTTTAAAAAACGCAAGCCTCAGGGGATAGATCTAAGAATATATTTCGAAACTTTTCCCCCTCTGGTCATCGGCTTTTCGAAGTTAAACGCAAAAAAGGAATGGTAAAAGCCACATGCAAAGAGCCAAGACACCGAATCGAGGTAAAAGATACATTTTTTTATTTCTTTTTGCTTCGAATGTTACAAGATTGCTTGCGTATTTGAGTATTTTTGTGTGTGTAAATGGTCCCCCCATTAGATGTTTACAAGCTTATTATTTATAATACAAAAGAAATTCTATTTTTAGAGATATTGCTTTCGAGTGAAACACTCAGTTTTTGGTTGATATGGTTTTGACTTGAGGTGTTTGATGTTGACGAGGGAACGTTGGTACCGAGAGAATCGACGTCAAACGCGGCTGCGTGGTGAGGAGTCCTCGGTTGGGACGGGTCTTTCTTGTTGCGGCGTTGGGGGTGAGAAACAGTGCAAAGATGAGTAGATAGGAAAGTAGGGTTTCCAAACCCTAGTTCACCGGTATGGGCCACTGCAAACAAATATATATGTAAACACGTATACAACATATGTAATAAAAAGATATATTATATAATGTAATATATGATGTAACTATATTATATAATAGCATAGGATAAAATTTGGTGTCTTCAACTGCCCCTCTTTGCACATTATCGCGTAACGAAAATAGAGCAAAGATTACAAGACACAAATTTTGTCCATATCAAATATCCTCCGTCGTAGAGTTGAAATCCAATATTAAAACTGGTTTGTCAATTTGAATTGAATATTGAAATGACTCCCTCGTTGTGAGGTTGAGATCAATGTAAGTTGTGTTGTTTCATAGGACACTGTCTCAAAACTCGTTTCAAGGGGAACTGATTCAAATATTTTGTGTTTCAAGGGAAACATTTTCAAAGTTTATGTTTCAAGAGAAACTGTCTCAAGGGAGACAAAATTTTGTTTCAAGGGAAACTATCTCAAGAGAGACAAAATTCATTTCAAGGGAAATGTTTTCAATGTCTATGTTTTAAGAGAAACTGTCTCAAGGGAGACACAATTTTGTTTCAAGGGAAACTATCTCAAGAGAGACAAAATTCATTTCAAGGGAAATATTTCAATGTTTATGTTTCAAGAGAAACTGTCTCAAGGGAGACAAAATTTTGTTTCAAGGGAAACTATCTCAAGCGAGATAAAATTCATTTCAAGGGAAATGTTTTCAATGTTTATGTTTCAAGAGAAACTGTCTCAAGGGAGACAAAATTTTGTTTCAAGCAAAACTATCTCAAGCGAGATAAAATTCATTTCAAGGGAAATATTTCAAGAGAAATTGTCTCAAGAGAGACAAAAATTGTTTCAAGGGAAACTGTCTCAAGAGAGACAAAATTTGTTTCAAGTTGGGTCAATCTGTTTGTGAAGTTAGAATCGTATATGGCCCATATGTCATGAAGTTGAGCCTTGGAATTGGATATCCTTCGTCGTGAAGTTGAAATCCAATGTAAGTTGCGTTGTTTCGAGGCCAATATACTTCGCTGTGAAGTTGAAATTGACTCTGAAACTAGGAAGTTTATTGACAGATACTCCTTCTTTGAGTTGGATATCCTTCGTCGTGAAGTTGAAATCCAATCTAGAGATGGATGTTGCTTGTGTACACGATTCCCTTCATCGTGAAGTTGAAACTGCAGGTGGCCCCTTCGTCATGAAATTAAGCCTGGTAATTGGATATCCCTCGTCGTGAAGTTGAAATCCAAGTAAGTTGTATCGCTCCGAGTCCAATATCCTTCGTCGTGAAGTTGAAATTGGTTATGGAACTGGGAAATTGCTTGTTGACAGTCAGCCACCCCTTCGCTGTGAAGTTGAGCTTGTGTTGTCTTGAGTCTAATATCCTTCGCTGTGAAGTTGAAATTGACTCTGAAACTGAGAAGTTGTTTGTTGACAATCAGCCGCCCCTTCGTTGTGAAGTTGAGCTTGTGTTGTTTGGAGTCCAATATCCTTCATTGTGAAGTTGAAATTGGCTCTGAAATTGGGAAATTGTTTGTTGACAACCAGCTGCCCCTTCGTTGTGAAGTTGAGCTTGTGTTGTCTGGAGTCCAATATCCTTCGCCGTGAAGTTGAAATTGGCTCTCAAACTAGGAATCCCCTTCGTCGTGAAGTTGAGCCTCAAATGGCACGATATCCTCCATCATGGAGTTGAAATCGTGGATGTGTGGGTACGACATCCTCCGTCGTGGAGTTAAAATTGCAGATGTCCCATTCTTCGTAAAGTTGAGCCTTGACTTGAATATCCTTCGCCATGAAGTTGAAATCCAAGTAGTGTATGTTGCAGGTGGACACGATTCCCTTTGTCGTGAAGTTGAAACCGTGACTGACCCCCTTTATTGTAAATTTTGGTCTTAGAGCTAGATATCATTCGTCGTGAAGTTGAAATCTACTCTCGAGCAAATATTGTCGTTTCGAGTCCAATCTCCTTCGCTGTGAAGTTGAAATTGGCTCTAGATAAAACCTGCAAAGATATGCATATATGCGATGTTATGGATGCAATGCTCTTAGGTATGCCTAAAATGCATATGCAACATATGTTATTCTGGGGTTTGCATCATATGCTTAAAATAGAATATTGATATGTGAAGGAAATAATTGCGTGAGCAGTCTTCACTTTCTCAGTTCATCTTCATTTCCGCCAGGGTGTACTCTTGCAAACCTCAGCCTAAGACAATTTGTTTTCCTTTCCCTATCAAATTTTGCCCCAAAAAATTTGGCTTCTCCTGCCCCAGATTCAATCTTGAGCTTCGGAGAGATATTCGTTGATTTCCAAGACATGCTTCCAGAGAACTCATCTTGTTTGAAAATGCTTTTCTTCCTTTGAATTTTCAAAATTTTAAAAAATATCAAAAGGAGTTTTGGAAAATATTGTCTCATTCTAGGTTTCAGAATTGAAGCAAATCATAAAACAAGAGTTTATTGGATATCAAAAGAATCAAATGCTCTTTTAATCTTTGATAGCTGCAAACTTTTGACAAATATCAAGATCGAAAAGTTGGTTTAGAGGTGGGTTATTAAGGTTTGTTTCATCGATTCAGTCATCGTGAAGATCATGGCATACCTTTTTTCTTGATTTGACATTTTGATCGGAGGCGAACAAAGTGACACAACTAGCATAATCAATGGCTAGACCTTTCAGAATACTTCTATTTCAGCTCTTTGAAATCTTTCATTTGTTCAAGTTTTGTAAGCTCCTCAAAGGTAGTGCAGAAATATCAGTCTAAAAATGAGATTCTTGAGTGCTCGTGTGTATTTGACTATAACAGGTGTTCCTTAACTCCCTTAGTTCATTTTTACTGAAACTCCTTATTTAAATTTACCATTAAATGGCTAGCTGGATCCATAAAGCCGAGGCGTTTTACCAATTGCTCTAGAGGGATATCTCAATATGTAAATACCTTTATCAGGTTAGCTGAATCTTATCCATAAAGCCGGGGCGTTTAACCATTTGCCTTAGAGGGACAACTCAAGCTTTATTGTATAGTATAATCACTTTTATCAGGCTACCTGAATATTATCCATAAAGCCGGGGCGTTTAACCAATTGCTCTAGAGGGACAACTCAAGCTTTATTGTATATAAATATTATAATGTGGGTATACGAGTCCAATTTCTTAAGTTTGTTAAGAATAATCTGTTATAGTCTAGGTGTTTTTAAGGTCAGAAAATCTCATCGTTAAAGTTCAATTCCCAAGCAACTGACCTAAACTAGGTTCACCTACTTGACTATTCCATCTGAGAAGATCATGATCATCATTGAACGTCTTAAACAAAAGTATAAACCAATTAGTTTTGCAATCTCATGTGCTAGTTGCCTCATTCTATTCGCTCCTAATACATACCTGAATACCAAACCTTTAATGGACTCTTCATGAGAAGAGAAAACTAGTTCGGTCCCTGTAAGAGAAGAACATGTAGTCTGATGTATCTTTTAAATTAGGACCAATGCGTCTTTGTTTTGCAGGGTCCAATCTTGTCATTTGTCAGAGATTTACAACCTCAATTATTAAAAAGCTTTAATTCAGGTGATATTCAAGGAATTTCAAGTTGTAAATTTGGTTCAACATTCAACATAAATTCATTTAAATATCCAAAAAGAGTTCAAAAATAAGTTCCAAATACGAGAAAATTCAAAAAAACAATTTCAAGCAGGATGCCACGAAATAGAATAAGGTCTCATTTGGGTGCCCCACTAGTTGGATTAGGGCTTTCATATGCGCTGGCTCCCCACTCCTCACTGGCCGAGGCCCTTTTTGATGTACCCTCAGACACATCAATTTATGCCTCCTCCGGGTCATTTTCCAGGGAAAATCCCACTTCTTCGTGATTTATCAGTATTTCCTTTCCTGGTTGCTGGAAATTGGGCCCAAATTTAGATCCAAAACGACTTTCTTTGGTGGTAATAGTTTTGGTTGGATCCCGAACACATATCGCAGCTGTGATTGGCGTAATATTCATCAAGCCTCCTGAGCTTCCTAGAATCCTTCTTACTTTCAGGAAATCTGATATCGGTGTTGAAGCTACGTCTATTCCACTAATTCTTAAACCCACGGGCCAATCTCAAACCACATTCATAGAAGCTCCTTTACTTGGATTTCTTTTTCGATCTTCCTGCACCTTAGGTTTTTCGTAGGAATCCTTTGTTGAAGTAGTTTGAGGTGTCTTCTTGGCTACAACTGCCCCATCCATTCTCAAACCCACAGGCCAGTCCTGGATTACATTCACGGAAGCCCTCATGTTCAGATGTTCTTCGTAGACATTCTCTGTTGCATTGACAACTTCCGAGTCTTCTACCTTGCACTTCTGGATTGCTTGTTCTAAAGGATCCTCAAAGTTTCCAGGAACCTTAGCTGAACAAGCTAGGGTTCCATCTTGGTTTACCCAAGGAATCTCCTTGTAGGTCGATTTCTCATTCGGGGGCTACTGTGGCTGGATATATCCCGGTGAAATCAATCCGACTGAGAGCATTTCTGAACGTAATTTTTCAAGTGAAAAGTGAAAGGGAGGGAACTGAAAACCCTGCACTTTGTTTTTCTTCTCATTTAGTCCCCATGACGAGAGACTACTGGGTAATGACTTCATAGATAGAACTTGAGTGTCCTATCTTGATGATTGAAAAGGGGTAGAACCTCTAATTATGAGAGGTTGATCATTCTTGGCTTTCTTGGTCAACATTCGGTCATATTCTGTGATCCTCTTCTTTGAGTGAAACTTGTCTCTCACAAGGGAAAGCTCCTTCTCTATGGTTAGCCTAGGGGTATATTTCATAACCACATTTGGTTTTTGGGGCAGACCTGAAATATCTGGCTCTTTAACAGGTCCTATGGTCATTGTCGTTTCAGCTTCAATACTAGCATTCATAGGATCCACTAGTGGCTTCTCTCCATGGATCACAATATTTATCATATCCATCAACTTGGTCATCTGTTCTCTGGATTCATTATGAAATCTTCTTGTTTGATCAATCATCTCTCATTGGGTTTTCATGAGTTGCTATTGAATTTTCTCGATCTTACTGACATGCGCTAGTATCTCATTCATCGTTGTGGATCTTCAAACATGCTTCAGGTAATCTTCAATGTGCGTTCAAAACTTGTTTGTTCCCTTTATGAGACATCTCGTTTTAGAAATGAGAAATGAGAAAGAAGATAAAAATAATGCATAATATGCAAGAATGCATGATGCATGAAATATCCGAGGCACTGATCCAAAAAATGTTTCTGTTATTATGAATAATCTTTATTGGGGACAAAAGTGTTTATCTTTTAAGAGAAAAAAATATCCTGACAGCTTCTGACATGTTGACTAGTCTTCCGCCTTCTTTTGTCACCGGTTGAATAACCTGTCGAACTGCTCCGGCTTCTCTGGATGAACCGTACAAATGTTGAGTTGCTTTTTGCACTGGCCCAAGAAGTCCCGAATGACTGCTTCTCTGGCATTCATCTTCTGTTGAACCCTTTCCTAACGAATTGGAGCCCTCAGTTGATAGGAACTATGTGAAGCTCGTTCGTCTTTTCCTTGAATTCGTCAGCAATGATCTCCAATTTCAGCTATAGTTTTGCCATTGTTTTCTTTGAATGGTCTCCCAAAATTAGTAACCTTCATCTTGCCCCTGCAACCTCTTCCAGTCAGTTCTTCAAATATAGACTTTCATTGTGCTTGGTGTAGACTCGATTCATTTTGAGTTCTTTATAACGCAACATAGTGGTAGACTCTTCAATTGTGGGCACCACGTCTTTTGGATTGAATGTGACACATAGTCGTCTTGTAGACTGTCCTCTGCATTTTCGTCTCTTGTATTACAACCCCTTTGTCCATTAATTCAGATTATTCATGTTTAACGAACACGTTTTTGGTGGATCAACACCTCTTTCAAATGATACAAATGATAAAAAAACATGAAAACAAAAATGTTAGTAAAATAAGAAAAATAGTAATGAAAGAAAAAGGTAAAAATAAAAAAAGGCAAACATCATGGTTAAGGTAAAAATATCCTAAGGTTTTGAAATGGGGTTTTAGGGTAGGCTCTAACTCATTGTAGTCTCCCGGTTTAGGTTCTAAACAGGTACCCGAGTTCTCCTTGCTGGTGCCCCCTTGGGCTTGCCAGACCCTTAATCCTAAGCCCATTACAAGCTCATGTGGACTAAGTTAAACTCGAGGGGATACATTCTCTTATGTCTATGTGGTGAATAAATTCACACGAAGACATAAGGTATATGAATCCCGAAGGCTACTTGCTAGGCATATATGGTGAATAAATTCACACGAATACGTCGCTTTCACCCCTACTTAAATAGGGTTCGGAGCTCAGGTTTAGAGCCTCAAGTGAAAAACAAGCTTTGAAGGGCTAAAATCATTAGAAAACAGTTAGTATAACTATTTACTCGAAAATATAATCAAAAGTAAACAATAAGGATCGAAATGTTACCTTACAATTTAAACTTACCCTTTTCGTTAAAAAGACAACTGGAAATTACCTTAGTCTGACTCACTTACATGATCTGCGTCTTATCAAAGATGTGTCAGATTCGGGAGTCGGTTACAGTCAAGGAAGGGTTAGCACCTTTGAACTGCCCTTTCGGTACTATGTAGTTTCCAGTTGTCATTAAGTAGGAAAATTGTAAGCTTAACTTAAAAGGTAAAATAACGATCCAACTTACTTACCTCTGACAAATTTACGAAAATACCCTTAAAAGGTGAAAGTGTTAAGATAAAAAAGAAAGATGGATAAAATAAATAAAATAAAATAAAAGTAATAAATAAATAAATAAAGAAAATATAGATAATCTTGACAACATACACGTGCATGATAAAGAATAATAAATAGAAACATGAAATAAAATAATAAATAACTAGATAAAGATGGATATGCATAAAAATGTTAAAAAGATGGAAAGAATAAAATAAGAAAATAAAAAAATGAAGATGAAAACAAAATAAAACATGTGAAATAAAATAATAATAATATATATAGTAATAAATAAAAAACCAAAAAAAAGAAAGAATAAAAGGATGAACAAAAAAGATATAGAAAATAGAAAAATATAGGTATATATATATATATATAATTACACAAAATATAAAATAATAATCACAAAAATATAGTAATAATAGTAGGGATTAAATTGAAAGAACCATAAATAGGAGGCCGAATTCAAAAGAAAACTGGGTTTAAAATCAGATTTGGAGTTTAAATTAAGCTTTCAAGAATTAACAAGGACTAAAAATGTAGTTTAGCCATTTTACAACAGAAACGCGCAGATCTAACCCCTGGGTCGGGTCAACACGCAGACCCTGAATATTTATTGGGCCGAGTATAAAGCTAACTCTCAAAAACAAGCTTTCATTTTTCCATTTGAACCCAAACAGATCAAAAACCATTTTCCATTTTTCTCTCATCTGTTCTTGCGTGTTCATCGTGTTCTTGATGAACACCGCCACAGTTCCCAGTATCCGGCCGTTGCGCCGCCTCGTCGGCCGCCGTTCATCGGCGGCAAACCCCCAACGTTTTTACCTCATTTGAAAGCCCTTGACCTCCTCGTTCCAAAAATATAAATAGTTTTTAAAAAACACAAGCCTCAGGGGATAAATCTAAGAATAGATTTCGAAACTTTTCCCCTCCGGTCATCGGCTTTTCGAAGTTAAACGCAAAAACGGAATGGTAAAAGCCACATGCAAAGAGCCAAGACACTGAATCGAGGTAAAAGATACCTTTTTTATTTCTTTTGCTTCGAATGTTACAAGATTTCTTGCGTATTTGAGTATTTTTGTGTGTGTAAATGCTCCCCCCATTCGATGTTTACAAGCTTATTATTTATAATACAAAAGAAAACCTATTTTTAGAGATATTGCTTCCGAGTGAAACACTCGGTTTTTGGTTGATATGGTTTGACTTGAGGTGTTTGATGTTGACGAAGGAACGTTGGTACCGAGAGAATCGGCGTCAAACGCGGCTGCGTGGCGAGGAGTCCTCGGTTGGGACGGGTCTTTTTGTTGCGGCGCTGGGGGTGAGAAACGGTGCAGAGGTGAGTAGATAGGAAACTAGGGTTTCCAAACCCTAGTTCACCGGTCTGGCCCACTGCTGTTGGACGTGTTGCATTTGCTGGGCCACATGTGATTTAGTCTTGGGCCTGACAGACTGCAAACAAATATATATGTAAACACGTGTACGACATATGTAATAAAAAGATATATTATATAATATAATATATGATGTAAGTATATTATATAATAGCATAGTACAAAATTTGGTGTCTTCAATATCCGAGCATTAATCCGTACTCTTGAAAAAAACGGGACGGTAACAGTAACACTCGCGGGATTAAAAGAAAGCGGGTTTTACCATCTGCTACCGCGGGTAAAGTTTTTAAAGACGTGTTCGTAGGCCATAGCTTGGGTGTTCGTGATGCTGCTTTGGTGGGCAGCCTTTTTTTTTTATCAGAATTGTTACAATTTTGTTGATTCAATCCTTTCTGGAAATTTTGATGGCCTGAAGTTGTTTGAGCTGTGACATTTAGGTACTGTTTCGTTGACGAGTCTCCATTTTCCCTACAAGTTACGTCACGACCCATCACCATTTGATTGGCCCCGGGCCTCGTCGTGATACATATCCTTGTGAGACCTTTTCAGTTCTGTTTCTTTCGTTAAACTGGTCCTTTTTTTTATTATTTGCAGAGAGTCATGGATGAGATGCAAAGAAGGAAGTTCAAGTATAGAACAGATGATGAGTTTCAGACTTCCTGTCAAATTAGTTAATAAAAATTATTGACTAAACATTTAATTATTATGTTTACTAAGAATTCAGTTAAATACAATTTTATATAAAAACACTTAATTAATAGTACTTCATTTTCAATAAGACTTTAAAGTTTATGCAAAGAATTCAACGTAGCAACGTTAGACTTCTTTCGTATAACGAAATCAGTTCACGTCAACATTAGCAGTCGGGTAGTTGATATCCACGCGCGTTCAAGTGAAAGTGTAGTTCACGTGCATCCGGACCCATTTTTCCTAAAACTTTTTTCTTCCTGGCTAGGTTGTTGGCAGATATTTATATTTTAATTATTCTTTTTTGAGATTGTAAAATATCTCAACAAACAAAGTATATGCACGACGAATACACACGTTGTAAAATTCACATCCTCCATGACAACTCTCCTCATTCACAAATCAAATCGTATTTCCTCATGAAACAGTCAACTCTACTCTGTAGCCAAATAACTGGACCGTCATTCATTCCCATCACAGACATAACCGCCATTTCTGGTTGGTTGCTTTCAAACCCTAAGTAACTGAGAAACAAGGAAAAAGGAAAAAATGTTGCTAATATAAAAAATAAACAACGGGTTGAAGCTTCATTTTTGGTGAAGGCTGCCATGGCCGACACCTGCAGGAACAAAAACAAGCGTTTCGACATCGGATTCGAGAAGCCGAACGGAACCAGTGGCGGAGATGAAGATGAAACGGATGGTGAGGAGAGTGACGTGGAGGTCTGGGACACGCTAAGCAACAGCTTTAAGAAGGCGCAGGCCGTATTGAATCAGAACCGGGAACTCATCCAGAGAGTGAACGAGAATCACCAGTCAAAGATTCCCGACAATCTCGTTAAGAACGTCGGTTTGATACGGGAGATCAACGGGAATATCTCAAAGGTTATCGAGATTTACTTAAATTTGTCGGTCAATTTCTTGGACACTGTTGATCAACGCAAAAGGACCGGGAACGGGAAGGTGGAAAGCCGGCGCTCTTGAACTAAATTCGAGTAATTATCCGGAAAACCTTCAGCTTTCATCTTTTGAATTTAAGGTTCAATATTTTGTCTTGTTAGTCAGCATGTTTGTTTTGTTCAATAAGAAGTTCCAGTTTCAGGTGTTGTTTAAGGTTTTACGAGTCAAGCTGTCCTCTGTTTTATTCTTAGTCATTTGTGAACTGAACTCTAATGGGACCATGTTTTCACATTTAAGGTTAATGTTAAGCTGATGGTGGTTGTGCTTAACATTTTGTGTGTGTTTGTTTTATTTTATAGCTGCGGGACTTCCTTGTCCCTTCTAATCTTGCCGGCAGACAGACTTATACGAGGTATTTTCTCTGTTTGCATTTTTTCGTATAACCAATGTATAACTAATTTTTCGCAATTTCCATTCAGTTTGTAAAAGAAAAAAACTAACAAATGTTATAACTATATCCTCTTTATTAGTTGCAATCGTAAATCTATACCTACCAGTTTGTCGTCGCAGTTGTAATGAAAAACTGTGAGCCATTGGTGCCGGGATCAGCATTTGCAAAAGAAAAACTTATCAAGGAATTCACCTACTTATTTGTGAAAGAAAAAAACTAACAAATTGTCGTGAGCTTTTTAATAAGTAAAAACAAAACTACATCTTTAAAAACATACACACACAAGGAAATTATTCTCCATTATAAAAACCTATAAACAATACGTAAAATAGGCAATAAAGAAAAACATGTACTGGTCGGCAGCACTACAAAGCTAGGCTTTCAACTGCCTACCTGCCATTCATCAACTGCCATTCCTACGTCCGCATGGAACAACAAAGGACCAATGGCAACTTCAATCATAATCATCCATCTCTGCTACTTCAAATTCCTCAATCTTTTAAGTCACTCAAAAAGTGGGAAAATAGCACAAAAAAGGGGAAAGAAAACCAATTCTTTTCCTTTTAGTGGCTAACTTTATTTCTTCATCTTTACTACTACTCTGTTTTTATACCATGTTTTTAAGTTTGAAAATGGAACATTCATCGGACCGTAGTCAACATGCACCTTCACCTCCCCCTCCTCCTAGATTGGAAGTCCATGAAGATGAAGAAAGTAATGGTGGCTAAAGAACTGGTCAAACCTTGCTTCACCAGGAGCGGCAACAGCAACAACATTCTTCTTGGGCGTCTTATCATCTCAATATATCAATATATGATGTGCTAAGTTTTGATAGGATTATGAATGATGATGTTTGGTCTTGCGGCGTTGTTCTTATCACATTTTGTGTTTTGGGTTAGTTTTCTTTCTCTCTGTTCCTTTTTTTTTACTAAGAAGACTTAACTTTTAACTTAGTTTTTTTGTCCTTGCAGCATCCATGATAATGATTCTGGGTTCTTATGGATCTGTGACTTTACAAATGGGTCCAAATTTCTCACGCCTTTTACAAGCTAACTCTTTATTTGTTCAGTCTATTCAGGTAAATACTGCTGTATATCCCATTCTTTCTCCTATTTTCTTAAGTACTTGCTTGATTCTTCTTGCCCGATGTTAAAAAATTGTAAAGATAAATTCAACAAACTACTGTATTCTTTTTCATATATTACTTGATACGGGTTACATTGTTTATATAGCTTTGAGTTGATGAACAATGAAGCAACATTTCTAATAGAATTGACAAAGATAATTGCTCCTAACAACTTGAGCTATTCCTAACAGCCTGAGGTTGTGATCATCTGCAGCACATCACATTCCTTGCACATGAACCTAACTGCAACCTTCTTGAACCTTCTCCATGCATTCCATGCAACGTGACCAACTGCACCTTCATTCATCTAACATTCCTCATGTTTCTTCTTCTCTTCCTTCATTTGCTAGAGAAACACACACCTTCTCTCGGAATAATGCAAAAGCTAATTTTGACAGTGGCTTTGTGAAACCATCATCAAGCTGATATGCTGCTGGAACATAGCTAATAAACAACTGATTTCCAGCAATCTTTTCTCTGACAAAATGCACATCTAAATCTACATGTTTAGATCATGAATGTTGAACAGGATTAACACTTAAGGATATCGCACTTGTGTTGTCACACCATATGATTGGTCTTTTTTGCCTTATTACTCCAATATCATTCAACAATGCATCGATCCAGGTAACTTCTGCAACCGTATCTGCTAGGCTGCGATATTCTGCTTCCATGGTGGATCTGGAGACAACTTTCTGTTTCTTTGTACTCCAGGATACTAAGTTACCACCAACTAGCGCACACTGATCAGACATGGATCTTTGATCATCCATGTAGCCACCCCAATTAGTATTTGCAAATGCAGTTACTCTCATTGCTTCCTTTGACGGTTTAAAAATTAAACCATATTCAATAGTGCTAGCTAGATATCGTAGGATACGTTTGACAACCAATAGATAATTCTCACGAGGTTCATGCATGAACTGTGCAACCTAGTTCACACTATAAACTATGTTAGGTCTTGTGTGACAGGCATAGAGTAACACTTCAACCATACTTCAAAATTCCCTAGCATCATCAACAAGCTTTCCTGCCTCCTTTTGAAGTTTATTAGAGACTACCATAGGAGTGCTGGTAGGTGTTGCCTTTGACATGCCAGATTTTGCTAGCAGTTCTAAAATGAACTTCTTTTGAGATAACATTATACCATAATTGCTACACTGAACTTCAATTCCTAAGAAATAATGCAACTCACCAAGATAATTCAATGAGAAACTGAATTTGAGTGCAAGAACCACGCGATCGATTGCAGTAGTGGATTGCCCAGTAACCACAATATCATCTACATAGACAAGCACATATGTTACTTCCCCTTGAACAAGTGAGACAAACGATGATGCATCTGCCTTTGACATTCGAAATCCCATCTGCAATAGACTTTGTTTTAATTTGTTGTTCCAGTTCCTGGGAGCTTGACGCAACCCGTACAAAGCCTTATACAACTTATATACAAGCTTAGTGTCATCCTCAGTCACTTTCTCAAACCCCGGTGGTTGCTTCATGAATACTTCCTCACTCAACTCACCATGAAGGAATGCATTGTCAACATCCACATGTCGTAGTGGCCAGTTGTTGGTTACTGCAACAAATAAAATAACGTTAAGGGTTGGAAACTTAACTATTGTGCTGAAAGTTTCTTTAAAGTCTTGTCCAGGTACTAGTGAGAACCCATGGGCAACAAGCCTTACTTTGTATCGTTGTATTGTGCCATCAAGATTCTTTTTCAATTTGAATAACCATTTACAACCAACTGTTGTTCTTCCAGTTGGTAGTAGAACTAGTGACCATATTCCATTTCGTTGTAAAGCAGCAAGTTCATCATGAACTGCTGATGTCCATTGAGTGGACTGTAAAGCCTGATGAATATCAACAGGAATAACAACATATTCCCCAAAAAAGAGTACCTTCAGTTTAAAGATACCATGCTTACTTCTAGTAACCATAGGATGAGCATTGACCAAGGGTACTTGATCAGGCACACTGTCAACTTCAAGAGACTATTGATTTGGCTTAGGACTTTCTCTAGTATCGACCACTGGAGTGGTACTAAGTAGTGGACTACCAGTCGAGTGATTTGAAGGTTCATACATAACATTCACAGGGCTCGCTTCATTCTCAGTGTGACTTGTCTGAGAAGGCATACTACTAGATTCCAGAGAATGAACCACATCAGGAGGAGATTCAGCATGTCTTCTAAGAATGATTCAAGGGCTGCAGGTCATGTTGAGGTAACTGCACGAGGACAATTACATTGTTTAACAACTGCAAAAGGAAAAACAAGCTCATTAAATTTCACATTTATACTAATAAATATCCGACCATTTGTTCCAAGACATCGAAATCCTTGATGCTGAGGACTGTAGCCCAGAAAAGTGCATTATTGAGATCGTGGCATCAACTTATGAGATTGAAAATCTCACAGATGTGGAAAACATCTACAACCAAATACTCGCATGGTTTTATAATCAGGCTTCTTGGAAAATAATTTCTCAAAGGGTGAAACGTTGTGCATCACCTTAGTTGGTAATCTATTTACCAGGTATGCAGTTGTTGTAACTGCATAAGACCAGAACCTGATTGAGAGTGAAGCTTGAGCCAAAAGCACGAGGGCAAACTCTATTAGGTACCTGTGCTTGCGTTCAACAACCCCATTTTGCTCGGATGAATGGAGACAAGTAACTCTATACAAGACACCTTCAGAAGCTAACTCATCTGACTAGTTCTTGTATTCACCACCCCAATCACTTTGTATTGCTTTGATTGGTAATGAGAATTGAGTCTGAACTATTGTTTTAAACAACCTAAATGCAGTAATAGCATGGGACTTGTTTTTCAATAAATACACTCATGTATGCCTCGTACATGTGTCTACAAAGGAGATGTAATAGTGAAATCCAGCTGAAGGCTTAGGTGAAGGCCCCCAAAGGTCAGTGAACTCAAGTTGAAATGGATATCATAAACTGTTGTTAAATCAACAAATGACAATTTGTGACTTTTACCCAAACAACAAGCAACATATAGCTGATTTGCATTACTTGGAATGTTAATAGAAATGGAATGTTAACAGAAATGGAATTATAAACTAATTTCAAAGTAGCAAAAGTTGGATGACCTAATCTCCCATGCCAGAGTTCAAAGGAATTACAAGAATCATGTACTGCATAAGCTTCTGCCTTATTACAACCATTCAACTACTATCTAAAGTAAAAGAATAGAGATCTCCTGTCTGCTTCCCTCGAAGAATATCTTTGCTTGTTACTTCATCTCGAACACTACAACCATCAGCATGAAATTCAAAGTAGATGTGATTATCTTAGCAAGCTTCGAAACCGAGAGAAGATGTTTAGTGATTTTAGGGACATGCAGTAGATCATTAAGGAGAAAAGTTTGATAAGATGACCTTAAAACATATTGACCTACTGATTTAACTGCAAGAGAAGTTCCGTTTCCAACCATAAGATTACCTGGTCCATCAAGATCGGTTGGATGATTAATATGGGAGGCATTAGGGGTGACATGATGCGTCGCATTTGAGTCCACTATCCACTGAGCACGAGATGAAGTTAGGGCTGCAGCAGGAGCCACACTCGTTTACGTAGACACAACATCTGCTCCAGTCTTGTTGGCATAACATGTACAAGCAACATTATCAAGGTTAACATAGTTGACACTGCTCAACTCATCCTTATACTGTGATCGAGTACTAGTGGAAAGGAATCCTGCAAAGTCACGGTCAAAGTTGTACCAGCACCTATCAACCGAATGACCATTTTTACCACACAATTGACATTGAAGTCGTTCTCGACCTCTACCACAAGCTCGACCACCACGCATCGTTGAGGGATGTTGTTTGAAATCATGAGAAGGTCCAGATCGAGTAGATCCACCATGTAACTGCCTTTGAGCCACACTTTCACTCATGGGAAGGCTCTCATGCTGTGTATCAAAACCAACCAGCTGTGTCTCTACATCAACCAGCATTGAGTAAACTCGATCAAGTGAAAGTGTAACACCCAACACGTACCCGACCCGAATACGAGTCTGAGGTGCCACATTGACTTTTCCAAACTTGTACATCCAAAAAAATTATACGAAACTTTAAACTTTTATTAATATAAAACCATATTTACATAACTGAGTTCGACACATTACATAACTGAGTTTGGCATAAAACTCTGTTATGAAGCAAGTGGTGATGAAAGAAATTCTGAAATGGCTTGATGATGGAGTGATCTACCCTATCTCCAATAGCTCATGGGTGAGCCCTGTCCAATGCGTTCCAAATAAAGAGGCACGACGGTGGTTACGAATGAGGATAATGAGCTATTACCCACTCGCACTGTGACCGGATGGAGGATATGCATGGACTATAGAAAACTCAACAAAGCTACGAAGAAGGACCATTTTCCTCTACCTTTCATCGACCAAATGTTGGATCGATTGGCCGGCAAAGCATTCTATTGCTTTTTGGATGGGTACTCGGGGTACAATCAAATTGCCATCGCACCAGAGGACCAGGAGAAGACTACATTTACTTGTCCCTAAGGAACTTTTGCCTTTAGGAGGATGCCTTTTGGACTCTGTAATGCCCCGGCAACGTTTCAGCACTGTATGCAAGCTATATTTTCAGATATGGTTGAGGATTTTTCTGGAGATCTTCATGGACGGTTTTTCTGTTTGTGGGGATGATTTTGAACGATGCCTCGGCAATTTAGCAAAAGTTCTCAAGAGATGCGAGGAGGCTGAGTTGGTCTTAAACTGGGAAAAATGTCACTTCATGGTGACTGAAGGCATTGTATTAGGCCACAAAATTTCACACAAGGGTATTGAGGTAGACAAGGCAAAAATTGAAGTGATTGAAAAGTTGCCACCACCAACTTCGGTCAAGGGAATAAGAAGTTTTCTTGGACATGCTGGATTCTATAAAAGGTTTATCAAAGACTTCTCCAAGATTTCTAAACCCTTGTGCACATTGCTTCAACAGAACCAACCCTTTATGTTTGACAAATTATGCCTCGGCGCGTTTACTGAGCTAAAGCGACAACTGATCTCGGCACCCATTGTAGTCCCTCCCGACTGGACATCACCATTTGAGCTGATGTGTGATGCAAGCGACTATGCCGTAGGAGCTGTTTTGGGGCAACGCTGAGGTAAAATTTTTCATGTTATTTATTACTCTAGCTGCACTTTAAATGAAGCACAATTGAACTACACCACCACTGAGAAAGAATTACTTGCCGTGGTATTTGCTTTTGATAAATTTAGACCTTACCTAATAGGCACTAAAGTTATTGTTCACACTGATCATTCGGCTATAAAATACTTGGTGAACAAAAAGGATGCCAAGCCTAGACTTATTAGGTGGATCTTACTTTTGCAAGAATTTGACTTAGAGGTGGTAGATAGAAAAGGAACTGAAAATCAAGTTGCCGATCACTTATCTAGGCTAGAGAACAATTCTGAATGCCATGACACTGTAGATATCCAAGAGGAATTTCCTGATGAGAAAATTTTATATGCCGCGGCAATCCCGTGGTACGCTGACCTTGTTAATTTTCTTGTTAGTGGAATTGTGCCTTTTGATTTGAATAGTCAGGCTAAAAAGAAGTTCAAGCACGATGCAAGGCACTATTTTTGGGATGAGCCATATCTGTTCAAACATTGTGCCGATCAGCTCATTAGACGATGTGTACCTGAAGAGGAGCAAAGTGATATTTTGTACCATTGTCATTCGGCCCCAAGTGGAGGCCATTTTGGTGGAACAAGGACTGCTGCTAAGGTCCTGCAATCAGGCTTTTACTGGCCAACTTTGTTTAGAGATGCCCAAGCATTTTACAAAGGATGTGATCGATGCCAACGGACTGGAAACATCTCCAGACGACATGAGATGCCGCTGTAAAATATTTTGGAGATAGAGCTGTTTGATGTGTGGGGCATCGACTTCATGGGACCATTCTCATCTTCTGAAGGAAAATTATATATATGCTTGCTGTGGATTATGTGTCAAAGTGGGTGGAAGCAATAGCAACATCAAGGAATGACTCCAAGACCGTACTCAAGTTTTTGCACAAGTATATTTTCACTCGGTTTGGAGTACCTCGTGCTATCATCAGTGATGAAGGAACCCATTTTGATAACAATTTGATTGCCAAGGCATTGCTGAGATATGGAGTTCGACACAAGATTTCCACGGCATATCATCCGCAGACAAATGGCCAAGCTGAGATATCTAATCGAGAGATCAAGCAGATTTTAGAGAAAGTGGTGAACCCAAAGCGAAAGGATTGGTCGCCAAAGTTGGATGAAGCACTTTGCGCGTACAGAACAACATTCAAAACTCCTTTGGGGATGTCACCCTTCAAGTTAGTATATGGTAAAGCTTGTCATCTCCCGGTTGAGCTTGAACATAAAGCTTATTGGGCTATCAAGCGATTGAATTTCGATGCTCAACTAGCTGGGGAGCAGAGATTATTAGAACTTAATGAAATGGAAGAGTTTAGAGCACAAGCATATGAGAATGCTCGGATATACAAGGAGAAAACCAAGAAGTGGCATGACCAAAAACTGATGCCACGACATTTTCATGTGGGGCAACAAGTCTTGCTTTACAACTCCAGACTTAAACTCTTTCCTGGGAAGCTAAAATCTCGATGGTCAGGGCCATTTGAGGTGCATTATGTCTATCCCCATGGAGCTGTTGACATCAAGAGAATAGACAATGGGAAGATCTTCAAGGTCAATGGCCAGCGTCTGAAAGCCTACAATGGAATTCCACCACCGCACAACAAAGACGTGTTACGGCTGCACGATACTGAAGCGTGCTCAAAGGAGAACCAAAATTCGATGCCTCGGCATGGAATTTGTGTCTGTGCATAAATAAAATTTAACATTCAAGTTTTTTCTTTAGTTTTATTTTATTTTATTTTGTAATTAATTTTTGATCTGATTTGTAGGGACCACATTGCTGCAAACCGTACAAGGAGCGGTTACCAAAGGGAGGAAATGACAAAGCATTACTTGGAGAGATATTCTTTTGATTTGTTTCTTTTTATTTAATTTAATTTCTGACATTTACTTTTCTCTTTCCACAGTTTTTGTCCCATCACATAATTGCTTTTTGGCAGTTTTTCCTTCCCCATACACGCATAACCCCCACCCACTAATTTCTCTCTTAACCGTCATATCACCCATTTTCCCTCCCAAATTTTTAACTTTTTCTTTTATCTTTCATTATTAATTTTTCTCTTTCATTTTAACTTTTACCTTTTCTCTTTCTTTCATTCATCTTCTTTCTTTGTTATTTCTCCATAGCCGAAATACATCTAAGTTTTTAAAGCTTTCAAAAGCTTCTTCCTTTTTCATTTTTCTTACTTCAAAAACACTGAAAATGGTGCGCTCAAGACCGGCTCCAACCGACACGACCGCTTGGCAACAATTTGAGAACGATGAGGCTAAGGCTCGGTTCCAAAACTTCAAGAACCGAAAACTCTTTTTTGAGTTAGGATTTATTTTTACCGAGGAAACCGATGGTAGTTTTGGACCCGAAGTTATGGACATCGTGACGCCGCTCAAGTGGCAGAAGTTTGCCCGTCATCCTGGTTCGGTGAACGCCTCATTAGTTAAAGAGTTCTATGCGAACATTTCCAAGCCCAATCAACACTCCATCTTCGTTCGAGGTAAGCAAATCCGTTTTACATCCACTGCTATTAATCGTTATTTTCATTTACAGGAGGTAGTAGACGGTCATGCCATGTTCGAAGAGGAAGCCGATAGCAACACATACGATGGGGTCTTGGAGGACCTTTGTTTTGAAAACACTGAGTGGAATGGTCGCCAGACGAGCCGATACTCGGTCAACCGGGAACGTCTTCAGCCGCGTGCCAAATTATGGAATCACTTCCTCAAGCATAAACTCATGCCCACCTCCCACAACACTACGGTATCACTTTCACGCTTATTGCTTTTACATTCTATAATGGTATCTCGTCCGATCGATGTGGGTCGTATCATTGTTCAGCAAGTTCACGACTGTTTGGGTAAAAAGGCAAGTGCTTTGGTGTTTCCTAATTTAATTACCTCTTTATGTTGTAAGAAAAAGGTTGAGAAAAATGCTTTTGATGAAATTTTACCTGGATTATCGGGCATCACTAGGGCTAGACTTCCACTATTGTTGGGAATTGAAAATCCCAAGTCTAACGACCCTGTTCATGAGCAATCTGCAGGTGCTACAGAATCGAATGCCGAGGCAAGGTTACTTGCTCTCGAGGAAGCTGTGACGCAGACTCAAACTCAAATGCATGCTTTACACGGTGACATCCGTAACTTCTTTAGATATGTGAAGCATAGAGATGCTGTGGTGGAATCATTCTTTCAAGAAATCATTCCCCACGGACAACGGAATTTTCCTGGATTCCCAGACGAAATTATGCCGGCATTCAATGCCGAGGCATCTCTAGAGCCTGAGCACGATGCACCCGATCCTCCTGCTGCTGACCCTACTCCTGATACACACCGGTCCGAGACTCCTGAATATCCGCCCATTGTCCCTGTCGAAGAAACACCCAGCCCCGTCCCAACACCCAATCCTTCTCATGTACAACGTAGTGGTCGCCGCACCAAGACCACGGCTGGACGCATTGCGCACTATTACTCCACTTCTTTCGAGTCCAGCCCAGCACCTATCCGAAAGCGCACCCGACGAGGAGCTGCTAGCACCTCCAAAGCACCACCACCACATAAACATTGAGGTACCTCTCTTGTATCCATTTTCATTTAGTTGCATAACATATAGTTTATAGTTAGTCTAGTTCTCTTTAAAGCATTGAGGACAATGCTTCCCTTAAGTTTGGGGGAGGTATTTTTCTTGGTAGGTCATATGCATGATAGCATTAGCATAGTATTATGCCATGGCATCAGTAAATGGTAGGACAGTTAGATAAAATGTTTTGAGGATACCCGATGATGATAATTTTGTTAGGCTAGAATCTGAATGTAAATGACTGTTGAGAATGATAGAACTCACTCTAGGGCTTGATGCTTTGTGAAAAATATTTACACGATTTGTATGTTCTCTATACTTAGAAAATTTAGGAAATTTTTATGAAGGAACTTTAGTTAGTCTTGGCATTGAAATATAGTATGGTGTTTAAAAGAAAAATCAAAAACAAACTCCCTTAGAAATGAAATTGTGAATAAATGCTTAAGCATAGCTGTAGAGGGACACTCCTCTTTGCAGTGGCATTTCCTGGAACTTTCTTTAATAAATGGAAGCCTTGTGCATATGAGTGAATGAAAGAAGTCACAGGATGACTCTACTTAACTAGCTCAGGGATGGAAGGTATGCTCCCTTTCATCTAGAGTGTGGGAGAGTAGGTGTGATGAGCTGACTCCCTTCGTAACAGTTAAAAAAAATCAAAGAAAATGGAGTAAAAATGTGCTTAATAATAAGTAAATGTCTTGACAAAAACTAAGGGACTTGATTAGAAATTATCTAAATTCGCTAAGTATAGATTGGATACAATCACGCACACACACTACCACAAAGGATTTTGACCTAGGGAAAAGTACTTGAATTCTTGATAAGTCTAGCATGTTGAAGCCTATCGTTCTGAGGGTTGAAATTCAATTTTGTTCTACTGTCTTACTATCGAACTCTGCCATGACATTATGCTTATGTAACTGCTATCCATTGCTTGAGGACAAGCAATAGCTTAAGTTTGGGGGGGTGTTAACTTCCTAAAAAGGCTACTTTTAAAGCCTTTTTCACTTAAGTTATTGTTTGTTTAAAAGCTCATTTTAGTCATTTTAGGATCATGTAGTTGCATATAATGCATTTGTGGTGGTTGTACTATTTTATTCCTTAATGGTGTTGTTTGAGGGAAAGGTGCAGTTTGTCTATGGTGTGCAGGGAATAGCAAGAAAAAGGATTCTTTGGGAAGTAATGTCGCGGCATCACACGTTGCTAAAGAAGATTTAAATGCCTTGGCATTTCTGGTGCAGAAAAAGACAAAAAGATATTTCTGCATAAAGACAGCTGGCACTGGACAGCTGTCTCTGCACGTGGAGGACTGCTGTAACGCCTGCCAGAGCTGCCAATGGACCACTGCCACTTGGAGGATAATGTTCATGCACAAAATGTGATTATAAGGGTATGAGGGGTATTTTGCACCCAAAAAAATCATCATTACCCCTAGATATTTTATTTATTATATATGACACCTCGTGGGAGAGAGAGGAGAGGACGGTGAGCACACACATAGAGCAAAAAAGTCAGATTTTTATTTTCTCTTTTTCCTTTCTTTTTCCTTGGAATATTCCTCCATTGATAAAGCTCCAAGGAGTAGCAAGCTAGGCGCCGAAAAGAGCTAGCGAGCTAGGTGGTTCGTGGTGGCCGAGAGGAGACCTCCGGTGGCGCGTCGAAGGCTTCTTCTCACTTCCCTTTTTGCTGCTATTTTTATATTATTTTGTGGGTTGTTGGAACGAATTTTCATGACTTTGTGTTTGGATATTTCGAACCCCACCATGAACTAACTTATTTGGTGGTGGTTGGTTGAATGGTTGTTTGAACTTTATTTTCAATAGTATATTTAAGTTTATTTTGGTTCTTTACTTGCTTTGCTTATGAATGCTTCACCATCTAGGCTTGTAAGAGGCATGGAAATGTCCATCTCTTAGATGAAGAGTAGGTATTCGGAAGAATCCTAAACTAAAAATACTTGTAAGTATTCGGAAGAAACGCAAGATAAGATCCTCATAAGCAATGGGTTATGGTATTTTCAAGGGGCTTTGAACCGGCCTAGGAATATTATAACTTAATCCCTTAGATCTCGGAAGAGACTAGGTTAGGATTTCAACGACTAAAAAGGGTGTCTTTATCAATAGGGTAGGCTGTCAAACATCGTTGAGTGAGAGCAGATGCCTTGGCATCCTATTCTGTTAGGTTCTTTTGAACACCTTAGGAAAGCCCTGTCGAGTAAGTAAAGACAAGATAGCTTAAATATACTTGAGAAATAAGTTTAGCAACCTTAGACCAATCCTTACCATTCATTTCATTGGAAGCTTGTCACGTGAGGATTATTTTCTTCTTATTTCATTTATATTTTTATTTACTGTCTTTACCATTTCTCATTGCCTCAACATTTCACCATACTCAATATTAAACATCCATCATTGACATTGCATTTCCATTTGCTACACCATCACACTATCCACCAGCATACACATATCCATTGTCGTGACATTTGTATATATCAAGACTAACTATACTTAGATAATTTAGTGCGTTGCTTTAGTTAGACTTTCGTAATTTCACCCAATCCCTGTGGAGACGATACTCACTCATCATTATATTACTTGAGCGATTGTGTATACTTGCACATTATTTGCGTATATTTTATAGTACTCACAACACGCGAACAAGTTTTCCAGATTGACACAGGAAACGAAAGAAAAAGACAATATCATGAAGGAACCGATTGCAAAAATTTTCCAGATTGCAAATAGGGAACCGATTCCCCTGCTACAGGGAACTGATTCCCCTGCTACAATACTGCTACAGTACTTCCGTAAAACATACATAAAACCCGTAAAAATTTAACCGTTCATTACTATACATTTACATTTACATAAATACGTTCAAAACATTAGAAAATTCGATCAGAGCATTCGTACTAACAACTTATTACATTTCTTACATGCCAACATATTATACACAATCAAAATACATATTTTATCAATTACTTCTGATCTTATAGCAGTGTTGTTGTTTTTGCCACTTCTATTTCTGCTAATCTTGGTTCTTGGTACTACGTGTAAATCACTTACACGCTAAGTCATAGACTTAGTGAGGCATAATAATAATAACAATGAAATATAATAATGATGCCATAATAAGATGAAATGTAATGAAAACATCAATACAATCCATGTAAGCTGCATAACAATGTACCTTACCAATAATCTTCTCAATTTAATCATCATGAATTCATATAATAAGTTCAATAGGTTCAATAGATTCAATAGCCCATGATACAATACTGAGAACCCGAGCTATGTGAGTACTGTGAGGTTGTGCACTATACTGTCACCACAGCTCTTATAAATTTGCACCAAAGTGCCACGTAGAATTTATCCTGAAGGATCTCGTAGAAATGCACCGAAGTGCCACGTAGAATTGCACCGTAGTGCCATATAATATGCCCCTAAGGACCACATAGAAATTCCTTAAGAATCATATACATATACCAAGAATCAAGTAGGTGTCTCAAAAGACCTCATACATGTTCCAAAGAATACATATATGTCCCGAATGACCACGTAAAATTTGTCCCGAAGGACCGCGTAGACCCTCTACTCTTGGCATGCCAATTATACCTATAGTTCTCATCTACATAACATGGGCTTTTACATTTCACGTAGTTTATATCGCATAGACATGTAAATTCTTACCTTTATCACATAGATCACATAACTTTTTCTGCATATTTGTCACATAATGCATATAATATGAATTCATGTCATGTATCATAATACGGAATGTAATCATGTTTCAAGATATAAAATCTAGACTTATCACAAGTCTAGAATTGAATATATTTCTATAATCATGCTATGCATATGCACTCACCTAGATCTCTTTACTTTTCCCTCGATTAATCTTACTTGTCCCTTGTTCTGGAACTCATTTAGGCTCGATATCTACATAAACATAATTTCTGAACAATTATCAAAACCTAAACCTTGCAATTAACCTCTAATAGCTTAAACAAATTTAAGGAATTAATATTTCATTTTTCCTTTAGGGGGAATCGGTTCCCTACTGTGGGGGTACCGGTTCCCCTATTATATTCTGGAAATTTTCACCTAAAAATTCATTAACTCATCACTGAATTTCCTCATACAAAACTCCTTTCATACCACTAAATTCAACTACAACCATTTTAACTAACTTCTATCATTCACACACCTTATTATCTTCAATACTTCATTCAAATTCTTAAAACTAAGAATCATACCAAATTTTCCAACATGTTTTAAATCTGATTCTACACTCCATATTCCTTAATTAACCTCTTGACAAGTCAAAAATCTTATTCAAACTTCAAAAGCTCGTCCATATCAAAATTTCATCTAAAAACCCATTCTTCAAATTCATCTCTAAAACACTTATCTTGTTGTTTTAATGTCATATAAGCTTTCCTTTAGCTTATATAACATCCAAACTTTCATTACTAAACCAAAAATCAAAGAAACAACCAAGATTCAGATTCTTACCTTGAGCTTAGGTGCTTCACGTTTGGGAGAAGAAGATGAAGAAGATAACTCTCTGGAAACTTATCTCCTCAATTCATTCACATGGGTATTATAATACCCACAATTTATTATTTTATTCTTTTATTTTCTCAATGACCCTTTTACCCTCTTACTTCTCCTTCACTTATTAATTAATCTTATACCAACATCTTTCAATTAATTCATTCACTTTTCAATTTATTTAATTTGGTCATTGAATTTAAAAAAAATCTTACACTTAAATCACTAACCAGGTATTGAGGATGTTACAGAATTTGTCCCGAATGACCACTATGAAATGTCCCGAAGGACCACGTAGAACCCTCGACTCTTGGCATGCCAACTATACCTCTAGCCCTCATGACATATAACATGGGCATTATTAGTTATCATTTCACATATTCACATATACATATCAATGTTCATATGATTTCATATTCATATGTCACTTATCTTATAACACTTCTCATGTGTTCATATAACATGTATATCATTTCACATATTAATATCGCATAACTCATGTATTCAAGTAACTCATAGTCCTATATCTTCTCACAAATTCTTATATTATCATATGTATCTTTATACTCATTCACATTTACCATAACATATATTCACATGTACCATAACATATATTCACATATATTGTATAACATATGCAATAACCAATAACACACATATATCATGACAAACATATACTCATATTAATGTATATAAGTCATATCACACAATATTTATCTTAATCATTATTCTACTCATGCAATCATATATTTCAACATGTAGGTCACAAGTCTAATTTCCCATCGAGTCATATTTAATATCCGTATGCACTCACCTTGGCCTCACTGACTATTAATTATTCCTATGACTTCCTTCTTTTCGATCGAATTCTAACTCGATGATCGTTCCAAAGCTTGCTAGAGTTCCGTATCTACATAATTATACATGGATCCATATCAGTATTCTAATTGATATATTCTAATTGCTCACTCCTTAGACTAGAAGAAAGGTTGATTACATCTTTAATTTAAGGTATGCATCGATACACTCTATAGTGCATCGGTACATTCCTTAACTTGTGAATCGATGCACTAACTATGCATCGATACACAAATCACATTCGATGTTTCCATTTTTAATGGGTGCATCGATACACTTCCTGTGCATCGATACACAAATTACATTCAATGTTTTCATTTTAAGGGGTGCATCGATACACACTAAATAATTTCTGGAAATTTTCCCTTGATATATCGATGCACATTGAATGTGTACCGATGCACATTAGCCCAGAATTATATTTTGAGCACGAAAATCACTTCCTTTTAGCTCAATTGTGCCATATTTCAACCCCTTTCATATCCTTAACTTACATACACCTACTTAAACTAATTAATACTCATTCAACACTTCCTAATCTTCAAAATATAATCCTCTCCATGAAATTCAAGAATCATACTAAATTTTCTATTTGTTCTAAATTTAATTCTATCACTTCATATCTCTTAATTTAACCCTTGACAAGTCAAATTTAGCCTCCAATTTAACTTATCAACTCTTCTTCCGAATTTCATTTAAAAACTCATTATCTTTAAACTCTCCAAAATCCTTCATCTTATGGTTTTAAGACAATTTAAGATTTCCTTAAACTTACTTATCACCTAAGGATCATAAACCAAGTTTGAACTCAACAAATAACCAACAAACATGGAAACTCACCTCTTTCCTTTGGGTTCCACGGTGAAGAGAAAAAAGAAGAAGGAGAGAACTCTAGAAAGCTTCCCTTTTTCCCTTCATCTCCCACGTGTTATTCATTTTTAATTCATTTATAGGTCAAATGACCATTTTGCCCTTCTATTTCTCCTTCATTGATAATTAATCCTCTACAAAATTTACAATATGCCCCTGCACTTTTCAATTAATCTACTTTAACCAACAAATTCTGAAAATTTTCAATTTAGTCACTAACCCGATATTGAGGATGTTACAGAAAGAGTCTCAGAACTTGATGTAATGACAACCATAAAGGACTGATACTCTCTTGGCAGCCCTTTGAGGATACTTACTACATGTTCAACCTGCGAAACCGGACTGCCACAGGATGTAAGGGCATCACAGACCTCTTTGATGCGAGTGAGGTACACACGCATTGAATCATCACCTTCCTTAGCGATTGTAGCTTATAGTACAGATTCATCATGGTAGTTGTTGATTTATTTGCAAAGAACTGGATAACTGTGCTCCAGACAGCTGATGCAGACTCAGACTCAACATCAACGAATTGAGGCAAAAGAGGAGCACTGATCGTTGACAAGAGCCACGAGGCAAGAGCACTGCCTTGTGCCAGGAAATCCTCATACGCCTCATTAGCAACAGATGCACCTTAGCATTAACAACAAATTTAGGTGGAATGGGCATGGTTCCTTTGAGAAGTCGTTCCAAACGATGGTTGTGCACCGTAAGAAGAACCTACTGTTTCCATAGCAGGTAATTCGATTCATCCAAGACCACATTAACCTTTTTGTTGGTAAACATGACGCTGAGAAAGAGGTGAGAAACTAAGCATCAACGAAAGAGAAGACCCCAGGACCCTTAGCGAAATATACCATGTTAAGAAATTGTAAAGATGAATTCAACAAACTACTACATTCTTTTTCATATATTACTTGATACAGTTACATTGTTTATATAGCTTTGAGTTGCTGAGCAATGAAGCAACATTTCTAACAGAATTGACAAAGATAACTGCTCCTAACAACTTGAGCTATTCCTAACAGCCTGAGGTTGTGATCATCTGCAGCACATCACATTCCTTGCACATGAACCTAACTGCAACCTTTTTGAACCTTCTCCATGCATTCCATGCAACATGACCAGCTGCACAGTCATTCATCTAACACCCGATATGTATTTGGACATGGGTATATATAATCTTCTAAATATACCAAAACAAAGGTTAAATTTTAAGTTTATCGGTATTTAGATACCTATCCGTATCCAAAACTCATAACTTGCTTCTACTAGTGCCATTACTCTGAAGTAATCTTGATTAATTTACTTACAGTTTGAAGATTTGGATGAGCAAAACCTGGGTTAATGGTGTATGGATTTCACAGACCACCTCCTTTAGATGTTGTAATCTCCTGGTCTGAAACACATGACATCATTATACCTGCAAAATTCCACAAGGTATTAAATTCTTTTTTCCCTCCTTTCATACTTTCAACTGTAAGTCATGATTTTACATTAATGGTTTAGAGTTCTATTTATTTTATAATATTCTTTCCAGGAGTGGCTGTTCTTATACAAAGGGTCTCGAGTGAATATTTCATACACCATAAGATCCGCCGGTTCCTTGCCTTTATCACTTGCGGTTGCCCAAGGTTGAACTTTCTGCTTCACTCATTGGTGGTGATACAAGTACTTAAACAAACACGATGGCTTAAACATGATTAACATGACACGTTTAGTACACAAATTTTGAAATGTTTTAATTGGTGTAATTTCTTTAAAACATATTGAAGGTATTGAAAGCCTCGGTGAGTGGGTAGAAGATCCATCATATCCCAATACAAGTTTGTCATGGAATATAATATATGGTAAGGTTTTTAATATGAAAGAAAGTTCATGAATATTTCTCTGAAATGCATTAGATACAGTTGAAATAGAACTTAATTTGCAGGAAATGATGAGATCCAACAGGAAGTTCCCAAGGCTTCTAATTATTATGTTGCTGTAGGAAATTTTAATTCTAAGGAAGTTCAGGTAAGTGCTCAATTCCATCTCATTCTTACATCAATTAATCTATAATTAGATAAGTTCCCTCAGAACCATGCACTTGAAATTTTCATATCTTGCATTAAATGTTTTATGATTCAGATACAGTTGAAGTTCTCAGTGAAGGCTCTCGTTTATGACACAAGTCGAGCGTATTACAGATGTTCTTTTGGAGATCATATGTGTGCTTTGGAGCTTTATTTTCTAGAAGACATTGTTGCTGTCTTGTCTTCACCTGCTCGGAATGAGGTAAAAAGAACACAATTGTCGGTTTTTATGTGTTAATCAGCAAGAAACTTTGGTCCTGGTGAAACCATGGCAGCTGCAGGTTGGCTGTTTCAGACACTCGACTTCGAACCTGTTTTCTTCAATGTATTCCAGCTTTTTCTTTTCTTTTCTTTTTGTGTTCTTTCAGGAAACGCTTAATAGCATCTGGTAAGTATCTTATGGACATCGATGGATTACATATGTTGTTGGATCAGGTTTCTCTATTTCCCTAGCGTAAAATATGTATAGTTTGGATTAACTTACGCATTAACCTGTATTTAATCCATTTTTACATTTAACACTTTTGCTATGCTGTAGGTGCGATGACCGTCCTAATATTATTAGCTTTGCAATTATGTAAAATGAACCAGAACAGAGACGAACCAAGATTTCATGCTGGAGAACTGGGAGCAGAACGAGCACGGTTGCTTCCGGAGAAAGACGATGACATCGGCAGTTGGGGTTCGTCTTACGATTCCATATCCAATGACGAGGACAAGGGAGATCTGGAAACATGGAAGCAAGCAGCCACTAGTCTTGAAGGAAAGCCTTTGAAGGAGGGGGAAAGGAGCGACAATGAACCTCATGGTGCTTGTGTCGTTTGCTCCGATTCACCCAGAGATTGTTTCTTTCTTCCATGTGGACATTGTGCTACCTGTTTTATGTGTGGAACAAGGTTCGGCGAGCTCATTAATTTATATAAAACAGTGGGGAGTTCAGGTTGTAATTAACTAGATTAATTTATGTATGCAGGATTGCAGAAGAAGCAGGCAGTTGCCCAATATGTCGGAGGAAGATGAAGAAAGTTCGGAAGGTGTTTACGGTTTAAGGCATGACTTGTACTTTAACAATTTAAGATGGCTACTTATTTTCTTCTTTATCAACGTTGACGTTTTCAACATGATTTATTTTCTACTCCCAGTAAAGAAGAAAAGAAAACAAAAAGTTGGTTGGAGAGTTTAAGATTTCAATTTAAAACACTTTCATGTAAACTATCACATACTTTAATTTGTCAAACACCAAGGATATAAAAATAAAGGCAGCAGATATTTCTGCACTTCCAAGCAAAGTAATGCAGTAGATTCAGACACGAATGTGCCCATGCTTTAAACTTTCGTTCATATTGCTATTGGATGTCCAGTAGGATCTTTGTCCTCTTTCTGCTTATTCCTTTAATAATGGCATGTATAAAAGGTGTCAAGTTCTTAGCAATTCATTTAGTCAATAATAAAATTGCTGAAATCTATAAAAAAAAAATGAAAAGTTGATCAATTCGAGGTAAACTAGGATTAAGGACGAACTTTTTTTTTCTTGTTAGAAATTTAAAGCCCTAAATATGGTGACTTGCGCTAATAAAAAATGATATCAAATATAATTTTGATCTAATGCATCGGTTTATATTGCAAAAAATCTTAATTGATATAAAACTATAATATTAATTAAGTAATAAATAATATAAAATAAAAGATTTTGTGGCTTAATACAAAAATGAATGTTTAGACTTAACCTTAAAAAATATTTGGTGCCTACAGAAATTTTTGCTCAAAATAGGTGATTAACGTTTTCTCAATTACACTTTATGTGTCTACCGTTATATTTTTAAATTTTTTAATAATAAGAATATTATTTTTTTTAAACTAAAAAAGCTTAATTTATTTATAAAACAAACCCAAATTTTTGTAATTATAAAAAACTCTAAAAAAACTAAAATATCTCATTTCAACCTCCATTACCAACTGTTGCCGGTCATCTTCAGCCACCATCGTCGCTGAACACTTGGGTTTTGATTGGTATTTCACGGAGATTCGAATGGTGGTGGCAGTATAGCTTATGGACGTCGGATCGACTGAAATCGACAAAAAATGACGATAGCTTAAAATTCGACGAACCTTTGAACGTTTCTCCACGACAAATGATTGCATTTACTACGAAAGAAAACGGAAATTTGATTGGGAGTGCTGATGAAGTTGACGGTAACGATCACGCCTAGCCGACAACGATATGAAAGGAGAAGGGAGAAAGGGGAGGGGCACAGGCTGTTTGGTGTTTTTTTAAATAATAAAAATATTTTTATTTTTTATTTTTTAAATAAATTATCAGAATGTAACATATGTCACTTTATGGTCAAATTTAACGGTAATTATTGTCCAGACAGTTAAAAGTGTTCCGATGAAAACGTTAGGCACATATTTTTAATAAAAAATTTCTTTAGGCACTAAAAAGTCTTTCGAGACATAGTTTAAGCCTTTAATTTAATATGAACACATAATTCATTTCAATATTGCTACGACTTTATCTAATTTCAATTAATATTACTTTTATAATAATATATTAAGTATCAATTTTTATATCAATTTAATAATATAAAAAATATTTTAATTGATTTAAAAATTTATTCAAACTCATATTTTTTATATAGAAATAAATATTATATTTCATATATTTGTAATTCCAATGTATTCAAACCTAAACTAAAGGAATCATAATAAATATGGTTCACATAATCAATCGAAACCTGTATAAATTGAAAAAATGCACAATGAGACCAAAAAAAAAAATTAAAATGTTATTTTTTATATCTCAATATTAACATTGAATTAACATCTCATCAATCAAAATTAAAAGTAATTAATTTAATCGAAGACTCAAAATATGATATATTTTTGAAGGACTCGATCAACACGATTTCCACCCGGCACTCCTTAAAGGTAAATCGGTTTAAAACTTTTAATTGATTTGGTTAATGGTTATTACTCGGTTCAATATTTTAACTAACCAAACAGAAGAAACAATCCTTGCATTTCCAATATGAAACTAAACCCACCTCAGCATTCTAATAATACAAATCCTAAATCCTTATAAATACCACAGACACACAAAAATTCGTCAAGTTAAAACCATTTCAATCAACATTAATTTGTTTCATTTTCTATCAAGGGGAAAGAAAACGCAGAGTTGATCCATGGGGACTTACAGTATGTGCGGGTGCTTTACTAGGAAGTTCAAACTCATTGAGGCGGCACCACCGCCGGATGTTAAAGCTGCATTCGACAAGTACGCTGAAGGCGGGAATCAAATGACGGCGGAGCAGTTGCGTAAGTTCTTGGTGGAAGTGCAGGGGCAAAGCCGTGCTACGGTTGCCGATGCGGAGGAGATTGCGCTGCAGGTTCTGCAGAAACGACATCATATGGCGAAATTTAGAAGACACGCCTTGACTCTCGATGATTTCTATCAGTACTTGTTTTCTGCAGATCTAAATCCGCCAATCGATACAAAGGTGACCTGTTTTTTTTTCGATCATTTTTTTCACTGTTTCTACAATGCTCCGTTTTTTGTTTTGGTTATTCGAACTCTTAATCATTACATTAATGTGATCTTATTAGCTTGTTAAAGATTTGATTATTTGAAGCTGATGGAGGCATACCAAATTTAGTTTTTGATGTTTCTTGTTTGAAAAAGGTGTTCTCTTAGCGCAAAGTGAAGGTTTTTTTTTTTTTTGAAATTTTGATCAAGTGGGAACATTTTACAATTTTAGACAAAACATCGAGGAATGTTCGTCATCTTTTGTCCTGCTTGATTATTGCTTGCAACTTTTTCTGTGTATGTATGGCTGTGGATTATGAGACCATTTTTCTGACAATTACTATAAACTTTGAATTCAGGTCCACCAGGACATGACAGCTCCCTTGTCTCATTATTTCATATTCACTGGACACAATTCATACTTGACTGGAAATCAGCTCAGCAGTGACTGTAGCGATGTCCCTATCATAAAGGCACTGAAGAGAGGTGTAAGAGTGGTGGAGCTTGATCTATGGCCAAATTCCACAAAGATGATGTGCATGTTCTACATGGAAGGTATATTACTTTTCATTTCTTCGTTTTTGGATTGTGATGGAGAACGGTATTTGATATAATATTTTTCAATGTGGGAATGGTTAGATACAACCAGATTAGCTTTCCTCTAGCTAGTGTAAGATGGTAATGGGACAATCTTAGAAGTCATTGATTTATGAGGCGAAAATGCATACTTTTCTAGCATTGATTTGCAGGCTCGGTTTGATAAATAATTGAATGTTAAACCTTAGGTAAACTGGTATTTATGTTTACTTGGGACATATTATCTCTTTTTATGAATTATTTGTTACCAGCTCCAGAATAGAAGCTAAATGGTGAAAACACTGTCTTATCCCTACAGGCTACAGTTAGCATTTAGCCAGCTTAATTTTAGAAGGCTATAGCTTTTAACCATGGTAATTTATGGTAGCTGATCTGATGTCTTTTTAGTAGCAGTGATCAATCTCTGTTTAGATACTTGCTTCGGAGACTTTAACAACGCTAAAATAAAACTGAAATTTTGAATAGAGAGCAAAAGAAAATCAATGTTTCTTTGGAAACAATGACCCGGGATTAAATATATTCCTTCTTTATCTGCAACCCTTCACATTTGATTTTACACTTCCATGTGGAGTACGTTCATTTTTCAGTTCGGTTTGTTTTGCTTCTACTTCTTGAAAAGTCATTGAATTGTACGTTTATGATTATAGGACTTTGACAACTCCGGTGGAACTCATTAGATGCTTACAATCCATTAAAGAACATGCTTTTAGTGCATCCGAATATCCCGTTATAATTACTCTTGAAGACCACCTGACTCCAAAGCTTCAGGCTAAAGTTGCTCAGGTAGTTAATAGCTAATAAAATTCTTTATTTTTCACCTTCCAGTTATGTTTGGAAATAGAATCACCTTTGGTTGATGGGAAAAATTAATTTCATTGTAGATGGTTACTCAAACGTTTGGAAAAATGCTGTTTTTCCCTGAATCTGAATGTTTAAAAGAATTCCCTTCACCAGAGGATCTGAAGTATCGGATCATTATTTCAACCAAACCTCCCAAAGAGTACCTTGAAGCTCAGACTAACAAGGACAAACAAAAGGAGAAGGATTCAGATGATGATGTTTGGGGAAAGGAACCATCAGAACTTACTGCCGACCAAGAGGATGACAAGGTATGCTCTGAAATGAATTGAATAATACATTGGTTTCATTTAAACCCAGTAATTATCTTTTATTTTGATTACGAGGAATCTTCTACAGGTGCACCTAGACAGCTCCATCATCATCTTTTAATACTTATGCAGCTTTTTATTGTTCTCACACTGTAGTTTCCTGTATGGTTGCAGACTGATAGTGAAGCAAGTGAGAACAATCAGGACGATGAAGATACAGATGCATCTGAACCCGAGATGAACTCTTCAAGAGCCCTTGGTTACAAGAGTCTTATTGCCATTCATGCTGGGAAACCCAAGGGTGGGTTGAAAAAGGCACTAAAAGTTGAACCTGATAAAGTTAGGCGCCTTAGTTTGAGTGAACAAGGACTTGAAAAAGCTACAATGTCTTACGGGACAGATGTTGTGAGGTAATTATTTGCATTAGTTTCAAACCAGAGACTTCCCTTGTTTGATGTGGTGAAAATGTAAAAATGTAATTGATTTTTCTTCTTTATTTATTAACTTTTTTTATTAATTCATCAATATCAATATGTATTTAGATTTACCCAGAAAAATTTCCTGAGAATATATCCCAAGGGTACTCGGTTTAACTCCTCAAACTATAAGCCACAGATTGGTTGGACGCATGGTGCTCAAATGATCGCCTTTAACATGCAGGTTTTGTTTCTCTTCTTATCTCAGTTGCCCTATTATTTGTATATTAAAATGCTGTACTCTGACATTAATGCACTCTTGCCTCAAGTACTGGATAAACTTCAAAACATAGTTTATAGATTTGTGTTCTAGTCCATGATCTTTATGCAGAAAGTAAGTAAAAGTGCCTAATCAGTTCATGTGTTTCGTATAAATTATAGTTATGCGTGTCTTTTGTTGAGACTAAACGAAAAGTAGAGGAAAGAACAGTTGAAATTCCTGAAGCTGTACTTCAACAATGAATTCACAAACTCGAACAAATTGAACTAGGTCACTACTAATACTAAGAGCCTTTCTTCAATGCTGTTTCAAAGTTTGTTGTTATGACCCAATTTTTTTTTTTATAAATCCAACTAACGAGGTTGTGGTCTAATTGCAGGGATATGGTAGATCTCTTTGGCAGATGCATGGGATGTTTAGAGCTAATGGAGGCTGTGGTTATGTGAAAAAACCCGATTTTTTGATGAATGTCGATGCAAACGGCCGGGTTTTTGATCCACGAGCTAAGTTACCTGTCAAGAAAAGATTAAGGGTAAACATTCTTCAATATTAACAGATTTTTATCCTTCTCATCACCCTCTTATTGAATCATCAATCGTCTACCTGACAGGTGAGAGTCTACATGGGAGATGGATGGAACTTGGATTTTAAGAAAACACACTTCGACACCTATTCGCCACCTGATTTCTATACAAGGGTAAAACCCAGTAGCCGGAAACGCTAACGGTTTATATATTTGCACCAGTACCCTGCTTCCTGAAATTAATGATGGATTTTTAATTCAGGTTGGCATAGCAGGAGTGGCAGCTGATGAGAGAACGAAGAAAACAAAGACAAAAGAAGACAACTGGAAACCCGTTTGGGATGAAGAGTTTATATTCCCATTGACTGTTCCCGAATTGGCTTTGCTCCGAGTTGAGGTCCATGAATATGACATGTCGGAGAAGGATGATTTCGCCGGTCAAACTTGTTTACCAGTCTCTGAATTGAAGCAGGGGATTCGAACAGTTCCCCTCTTTGATCGCAAAGGAGAGAAGTTAAACCATTCTAGACTTCTAATGCGATTCGATTTTATCTGAGATTATGAAGACATGTTAATTTATTATTTGTTTAGTTTGGTTGACGGGCTACATGTTTTGATCCATGGGTTTGAAGCTATTTTATGTTCATATACTCCTGCCTGCCAAATAAAATAATAATAAATAAACTATTCAATCTATTTCTAGCTATGTTAAGCTATTTTGTTTCAATTCTTCATTTTATCCGTTTATTTCACAGAAAATGTTTTTCGAAGAATGAAATCTGGAAAATGTTTTATAGAAATGTAAATCATTTTTCAGAAAACATTTTTCAGTGTTTAGATGGTACATTGTAAAATGTTTTATATTATTTAATTATTTTTTTCTGAAAACAGTTTTTAAAATCTATTTTTAATAAAGAAGCATACATATTTGATATGTTTAATTCTTTATTATTTTTAAAGGTTCATTTTTTAAATATATAATTATATTTTATAAAAAATTGTATTTTAAATAATATTAATAATTTATGTTGATTGTGTTATAAATACACTAGTTTAGGTTTATTTTATGTAGGTTTATTTTATATAATATTAATAATTGATTAAAAATATATTATAAAATTTATAAATCCTAAGAATGTTTAATTAATAGTACACCAAATTAAAACAACAATAGTACATAACATTGTAATAATAATAATAGTGTCAAAATATATAATTAAAGGGTTTATCACATTAAAACAACAATAATATCCAACCGTAATAATACAAAGTCTAATTCATGGTATTTAAAATGAACTTATAGCTGTGATTGTGAATAATATAGGTATAATAGCGTCATTTTACAATGGAAATAATTTGCCAATTGGGAAAAGGAGAACTTGCAAATCTAACAAATAGTTTTCATTTTATTGGAATAAAAATGAACCAAAACCCTGAACAACCTTCAGTTTTGGTATGGAATTGACTTTGATCTGAACAGGTACCCTTTCTCGAACTCACTTGGTATGGATACAAAGGACCTTCTCATAAAATCAACAAGTTTCTGTATGGAGGAAAACCATCGGTCAGTAAATACCATCAAACAAAAAGAATGAGAGAAACATTCACCAAATATGTCCCAACATGTTATAATCGATGGAAATCAACAGTTCCACATAAGTTCCAATAGATTAGTATCCTTTATGTTGGAACTTCTATGTTCCATTTCATGTAACAGCTGATGCATGTATACAATAAAATAAAAAAATATCATATATTTTTCTAGAATAGAAATAAAGGACAGAACTCAAAAGGTAGAAAAAGACTACCTTAGCATCTTCATAAGTTGACATGTAACCAATAGATACTCTAACCGCTCCAGTTGGTTTTCCATTTATTACATCATTGTCATCCCAGCTAACATGCCCAGCCTGAACTCAAAGCAAAGCTTATTTTATTTCTTTCCAGTAAATCAACAACATCCATATAACCCAACCACAAGGCATACCTCTACGATAGAAAGAAGATCCGAGTTAGACAAGCCAAGATATTTTGCACAGGAACCAGGATTGCAAAAGCATCCTGTATACAACAAAACAGCGTTGGAAGGACAAAAGAATAACTGTCACTAAGCTGGTAACACAACTGCAGTCATTATTGTTTTAATCTTCCTCTAGATCAATAAAACCAGTTTTCCTAGAACATTATATAAGCAAGCTTCAAATAATTGATACAGTAGCAGAAAGCTAGAAAGTTGCCTCGTGATGTTTCAAAGCATTTTCTGGTTCTAAACAACATACAAAGGTGTTTGCACACTTTCTATTGCGAAAACTACTTTGTATGGTCTAGAATATTTAAGACCACATAAACGAAGGCACTTAGCAAGCAATCACTAAACTAGAACACAAATCACTATTTGTTTATATAGTTATGCTTGTTCTAATCTTCAAGATTTTCTCACGGTTTACCCGTAACTGAATTCCAGATAAGGATGCCAATTTTTCCACCTCCCGATATCCAAACCAAGAACCATCAGCTCTTTTCAGTTTAAATAAGACAATAGAGCCAGAGTCATGCATAGAAACCTATGAGAAGAGTTGCAAAACATTTAAAAAAGGTTAATAATTAAAAAAGTGCAAAGAATGGAAAGCATGATCAAAGCAACTTATAGTGTCAAGCTTCAAACATCTAAACAGATTAGACTAAAGAAATCATCAGCAAAAAAAGAACTGTTATGGAATCCCACACAAAGTAAAATGCATTATTCAACTTGTAATGTTGAAATGCCTTACAGAATATGTATTTAAAAAAAAAAGAACAAATGAAAATTCCAATCTTTTTTCCGTTTTACCATTTCAAGACATCTGAAGCAGTCATAATTCATAACATGTTAGAATTCATTCTTATTTGGGGACATATAGCCTATCTATTGCTTTAAGTTATGTAACTAACCTTCAGAGCACAATTGCCATGAAGAGTGCAGACACTGCTCCATTTTCATGTCGCAAAGCTAAGAGCTTCTTCAAAAACATGGTAAGTGACATAGTATGCCTAGAACTGAACGGTGTAAGGGGAGGGGAAGCAGCAATATGTTAATAGGAGGCATTCCTACAAGTTACTTTAGCATGCTATGCAAAAACAAAACAATAATGTAACATAATGTCAAATAGAGGAAAACATGTGGCAAAGACAAATTTCTATATAACCCTATCTGACGGAAACATTATTCACAATTTGACTGATAACTTGATACTGATCAGAAAGCCAGAAGCACATTGTGTCATTGTCAATAGAAACTGAAAGCAAAGCAGAATTAAAATCCTGTATATCCTACAGGAAACAGTAATGCAAAATAAATATGGAAAAGCATGATCCATAAATATTTAGTCATAGGAGAAAACATGCGAACTCTATATTTGAAAATAATCTTAAGTTATTTGCAAGATGACACTTGAAAAAGTAATTAAAATTGAGTGTCATTGGTCAAAACAAAAACAAAGGGCATGAAATAGATTAGCATGCACGGAAACAGAAAACCCAATATAAATGAACAAACAGAATAATTAAGTCATGAAATAATTGAGGAAAAACATTCTATCATATGAACAATCACAATGATATAAGATATATAATAGAAAATAAACTTAAATTTGATAATACTAATAAAATCTTTGAACTTTTCAGTGTTATAGAAATAAAAATTTGCAAATCGGCACATTGCAGATGTAGTGGGGGTATTCAATATCTTAAACCCATGACAAATTGATGCTATGCTAAGGAGTGAAATGGTGCCATCCTCGAAATGCTCCTCAACTCCTTTTCGTCTTCTGACAAAGTCAATGTCAGCAATTGAAGCAGCAACGGTACCTGAAACACTTGTAGTTAACTAACAAAACAACTACTATATATGTAACCACCAATAAGACTTCTCTGAAATATGTCTTCTTCAATAACTTAGTTGCATCTGAAAGCAAAAGAAAAAAGAATATTAGAAAACTGTATTAAAAAAGATTTCATTTTCTTAAACTTTGGTTTACTTATCAGGATTTGTCTAAAGGCTATGTAAAGACAGGGAAATATAAATCAACCCATTGAGCAATGGAAAGAGAAAATCCAATTTATATATTTCTTTCACAATTCATGAAACGTTTCTATTTCCAGAAATTTCTAGCAATATCCAATTTGAAAATAAAACTACTATTTTCAGGGGCGATACATTGTCAGAAACAGTCAAATCAGCTCTGATTGGATGGCCAACAAATTCATAGTAATCTCAACTAGTCTAAATCTTTTGTGGCATAATGACTCATGCTATAGAAAAACAGAGAAAACAAAAGGTCCATGATTACAATCAAAGAAATAAAAGAATAAATCAATGATGCTTAATGGAAAAAAAGGATCCTTTAGGGAACATAGCAAAAATATCTGACAGCATCTATTTAACTATTGTGTACAAAAAGCCCCTTACACCACCAGCTAGGGGTGTATTTGGTTCGGTTCGGTTCGGTTCGGTTTTTTACCAAAAATTGAACCGAACCGAAATAAATGGTTTTTCAAAATTTAAACCGAAACCGAAAAAACCGAAACCGATTTTTTCGGTTCGGTTCAGTAATTCGGGTTTTCAAAAACCGAAAACAGTATTCCACATAATTGAAAAAATCATTGCCTGCTTTGATTTTCAAAGAAAAAACTATAAATTCAAAAAAAATTACCATACAGATACTGAAAACACATATATAATCCACATATAAACCACATATATAATCCATACAAAATTGCTATGGATGATCCACATTCCACATATATAATCCATACAAAAACTATAATCCACATATTGTTCACAGTTCGGTTCACACTACAAATTAAACAACCAAATCAAAGTGTAATTCAATTATCAAAGTTAAATAAAAAGTAACTTGAAACTATAATCATCCATGCAGATGCTGAAAACTTTTCAACCTTTAAGTTTAGCTTTTCAGTCAGCTCTCCATCACCCAGACCAGAATCTAAACCAACACATTAACAAATCAATAACAGTCCATATTTTATGTTAAAAGCAACATTATTTCACATTTTGATTAACCTTTTCCTCCTAATTAACAAATTACATATGAATTGAAATATATTTAAATTTAAAAATAATGTTTAATATATTATCAAAACAATATTTCAATATCACAAACAGAAACAGTATTTAAATATTATCATGTCATAAGCTGCAGTAACATTAAATCATAGAAATTTCAATCGGTTTGGTTTCAAATATTATCATGTCATAAGCTTTATAACATTAAATCATGGAAATTACCTTTGTAAGTGTCCATCTTCGATCAATCATCAATGGTCATCATTGTTTCATTTAACCTTAAATCTTCGAAACCTATTAAAAGTCAAAAAATATTTAGAAGTAAGAATATTTACAGAAATGAGTTAGAAAATATATTTACAAATGTTTACATAATTATTACTTACTACTCTCAATGTTCTCCATTTCTTCAATTTGTTCCTCTGTTTGGATTGCTATAGGTGATGCTCTTAGCCAATTTTGCGCACAAATGAGACACTCGACAATTTTTGGAGTTAAAGAACTCCGAAATGAGTCAAGAACACAACCTCCAGTGCTGAAAGCAGATTCTGATGCCACTGTAGTTACAAGAATTGCCAAAATATCTCGAGCCATTATAGAAATTATGGGATATCAAAAATGGGGAAAAACTTGTCCTGAGGCCAAGAAATCATCGAAAATCTTTTTCATTACCCTTGCATAGATAGCTTACTTGTAGCTCAACTTTTGGTCACACCAACAACCTATATGTAAAATCGACGGAAAAAATAAAAATGAGTGAGAAAGGTAGAGAGAGAAAGAGAGCGAGTGCTTTCGGTCGTTCATCCACCGGTGAGGAATGGACTGTTTTTGTTGACAATCTTAGTAAGAGAGTTAATAGAAGTGAATTAAGAGAGATTTTCAACCATTATGGAACAATATTGAGGGTCTTTATTCCAAATTTTATGGTTAAACCAAATTATAAGTCATCCACGTTTGCTTTTGTGCAATTTGCGAAGGAGGAAGGTTGCAGAAGAGCAGTTCAGAATGTCAACGGAACGCTCATTGACGGGATGAGAGTCTCAGTGGGAGTTGCAAAGTACATGAGGGGTAGGAGAAGAGAAGCAAAGGTTCAAAGAAATCAGTTGGAAGGAATTAAGCTAGATAGAGAGGCTTTTGGTAGACAGCAGGCTGAGCTGGAGAAGCCGAGAAGCTTGAGAGATGACAGATCGTATAAGGAGGTCGTGAATGTGGCTAACAGTAGGAGTTTGAATCCAGAACGATTGGTGATTAGGGGAGGTCAGAAGAATGCAAATGGAATAAGAAATGTATGGGATATGCACATCCCATCAGATGATTTTTGCTGGGTGAAAAACTCCTTAACAGGGGTTATCAAAGATCCATTTCAGCCTGATATGGTGAAGAGAGCTTTGGCAAAGGAGGGGGTTTCCAGGTTAAGATAGTAAGGTGGGGTTATGTCAGGAACGGCAGTATTATTACGTTCAATACAAATGAAGAGTTTTTAAAGGCATGGTTGAGTCTTCGTGAGAAACTCTATTGCTGGTTTGATTAGGTAGATCCATTGTTGAGTGAAGATGGAGTTCCTTTGGCTTATTGCTTGGTCGAACTGGTTGGTTTACCGCTTCTTAGTTGGAGTGTACCTTTTCTGGATAAGCTTGGCAGTAAGTGGGGAAAGGTTGTTAGCATCCTGGAGGAAACTAGAAATAGAGATGACTTCTCTTCGGCCAAAATGTTGTTGAGGGTTGCAAGCCCTTTTGACGTACAAGAATCTGTTATTGTAGGATCTTATGGCAGATCCTTTAAAGTTAAAATTAATGTGGGTTCCAGCTCTAAACCTATCTCTGAAGCTTATGGAGACGTAAGGCAGAATTTTTCATATGGCAGTTGCAATGGTGATGTTTCAAAGGGGGATGATGGTAGAAACACAGAGAAGGAAGAAGACAATAGAGAGAACTCAGCAGAAGGTTTTCAGTCAAAGGTTGACACGTGGCTTCAGAATAGTCAAGAAAGGAGGATGTCAAAAGGTGGGGAACTTTATCTGAAAAAGAAGACTGACACTCTGCCCAATAATAATGGGGTGTCAGACAAATTTGAATTTGAATTAAATCCTTGTGGGGATTATGCAGGCCTTGGGCTGCGAGAGGTTGTGGATCAGAGTCTTCCAACCCATTCGGATTCTAATTGGGAGTCTATTCTCCTGTTACTAAAATTATCCCAGCAGGCCCTGCTGTAAAGTTGAAATGGAACAGGCCAGGAAATCAAAAAAGGTTCAGACTCAGTCCGAATTACAAGGGCAACATACAGTTTCAGTAAGGGATGAAGTTCCAGTTAAAAATAGAGCTGTTTTAAAGAAGGTGAAAATGGCTAAGGATGTTAATCAAGTGGGCCTTAATGCGTGTAGCACTTCATTTTCTTGTGAGAGGGGAAGAAATTCAGTAATTCACAATGGGTGTGCAGAAATTAAGAAGAGTCAGAATCGTTGGAAACTGGGTTTTCCAGTTCAGCTGGTTTATCAATTAAAATATTGGTGGGAAGAGGAGCAGCAGTCGCTTTTCAAGAGTCTACAGAAGATCAAGAGGTAGAAGAATTTGGCTAAGCTCGAGGAAGGAGGATTCTAAAAGTGGCTGTCAGGTTTTTATGAATAAAGATCAAAATGCTCCTGAAGGTTTTATTCAACCGGTTTCTTCCGAAAACAGGGGATCTGAACAGGATGTTGATATCTCTTGTTCTGTTGTTAAGCAGAATACAACGTTGGTTCCATTATTTTGTAATAATCATTTTGAGGATCGTCATCAACCCAACTTTCTGCTTCACAGATTTGCAGGAATTTCAGGAGGGAAAAAAGAATTTTAACAAGGGAAGCTGTGAACCTGGTTAATATGTAACTGTCTTTTCCCCTCGGTTTCGAAATTGGTGGAGGAAGCCATGGCAACTTGGGAAGTCTGTCAGTTGCTAGGTATTTCCTTCAAGGAAGGGAAGAAGACGTTCATTGAAAAAATTATTAGTCTTTATAATGGCTTGGAGACTGTTAGGAATGATTGACTTCTCAGGGCTGGTGATTTCTCGGGGTAGATCAAGGGAGGTTTTTTCTTTTTATATGATGATTAAAGTTATCTATTGTGACTTGGAATGTTAGAGGGTTGGGTAGAAAAGAGAAGCAAAGGGTTGTGCAGAGATTACTGTATCATCACTGCCCTCATTTTTTGTGGTTACAGGAAACTAAATTGGAGAAAATTCAAAAATCTATTTCTAGAAGGTGTGGTTTAAACAACTTGCAAGGGTGTATTGAGTCTCCTTCGGTTGGTGCTTCAGGGGTTTACTAAGTTGCTGGAATGACAATATTTTTGTTGGATAATCAATTTGTTTCCAGTAGATTTATAGCTATTTCTGGGAGGTTTCGTGCAAATAATTTCAGATGTAGGTTCATCAATGTATATTGGCGTCTGTTGAGGAGGAGAAAGGAGGCTTCTTTGAAGAATTAGGCATGTTCATTGGAGGTTACAGTGATCCTATTTGTGTTGGAGGGGACCTAAATGTTATCTTCATGAGGACGAGAAGATGGGTAGGGCCCAAAATAGGAATTCAGTAGAGATTTTCAGTCATTTTCTGCTGAACACAGTTTTAATTGATCTGCCATTGAGTGAGGGTCGATATACTTGGTGTAATAACCAAGATTCACCAACCTATGTTAGACTGGACAGATTTTTGGTGATAGCCAGTTCTTAGTCGAATTTCCAGATTTAACTCAATCTCTTTTGCCAAGGTCTGTGTCTGACCATAATGCAGTAATTATTGAAAATGGTGGGGATAATTGGGGAAAGAAACCTTTTAAACTTTTTAATTATCTGATGGATGAAGTCGGATTCGAGGATGTGGTCAGCTTATCAATTCGAGATTGTAAGAAAAACCATAGGAATGCTGGAATTTTCATCATACTGAAGAATACCAAAATGGCAATCAAAAATTGGGTAGGGAGGAGAGACAAGTTTCCAGGGGATTTGATTTCTGATCTTGAATCGAAAATTCAAAAGCTAGAGGTGGATATTTTTTTTTTGATAAGAATAGGAGGCCTCATTAAAAACCTCCTCATAGTTGCCTCTTGAACAGAGGCAGCTGACGAAGGAGGAAAAGAGTACCCCATTATATTAATAACCCAACTAACATAAGATTACATAAAACAAAATACCACCAGAAAAAAAACACCAAAGTAAAAGACTACTAAAACCTATAACCAATCCCCTCCGGCTAATTGTCAGCCTCCCAATTACAAGACCTAGGAATCTGCCTAACCAAAATATCTCTAACAGAAACTAAAGCACCAATCTCCCCAACTAGAGACGAAAAGAACGACGGGGCAGCATCAATCCTCGAAATCCAGTCCACTGCTTTTTTGCAATCAGTCTCTAAAATTAATCTTCCCTTCAGTTGGGGATATTCATCAGGGTCTAATTGATTACAGTTCTGAGATAGCACTTCAGTTGAAGAAATCAAGAGCAGAACTGTGGAGACTGTATAAGATAGAGGAGCAGATTTGGTTCCAGAACTCAAGATCGAAGTGGGTAGAAGATGGCGACAAAAACACAAGATATTTTCATACATGTGCTTCAGTTAGGAGGAAAAGAAATGCATTGAATGCTATTCTTGTCAATGGCAATTTTGTTCATGACCCGAATGTTATTAAAGCAACAGTTAGAGATCATTTTTTCAAGGCTTTCAATGATCAGTTTACTCTTCAAGTGGAAGACATTGAGCTGGATTTTTCTAGTATTACACTCGAACAGAGTTTGAGATTAGAGAAAGAATTTACCGAGGAGGAAATTTGGGAGTCTATTGAGTCTTGTAATGGGAATAAAGCTCCTGGGCCAGACGGTCTAAATATGGGATTTTTTAAAAGATTCTGGAATATGCTTAAGGGAGATGTTATGAAATTTTTCAATAATTTCTATTTGGGAAAAGAGTGGGAACACGATATTAATCATACATTTATTACTCTTATCCTTAAGGTTTCTAATAGTGGCGATCTTGATGACTTTAGACCTATTAGCTTAGTTGGTGGATTATATAAGATCCTCTCCAAGTGTCTTTCGAGGAGGTTGAGGAGCTGTATTTCAGATTTAATCAGTCCCACACAATTGCTTTTATTCCAGGCCGTCAAATATTAGATTGCTCGTTAATTGCCAATGAAGGTATTGATTTTTTGAGGAAAAATGGACTCAAAGGTTGTGTTTCAAAGCTGATTTCAAGAAAGCTTATGATTCGGTGGATTGAAGTATTCTGTTTTTAGTTATGGAGAAATGGGTTTTGGTTCAAGGTGGAGAGGCTGGATCAAAAATGTGTTTCGACTTCAGTATCTGTTCTGGTTAATGGAGTCCCTACTGAGGAAATTCCTATGGCAAAGGGTCTTAGGCAGGGATGTCCTTTATCCCCTCTGCTATTTAATTTGATTGGTGAACTCCTTAATTTACTGATTTAAAGGTTGTTTCACAGGGGCTTGTTTTCTGGATTGGTTATTGGGAGGGGAGAGGGGTCTTTTAATCTTTCTCACTTACAGTTTGCGGATGATCTCATTATCTTTAGTGGTGCTTGAAAATGTAAAAAGGGTGCTTCGTGTATTCCAAGTTATTTCGGGTTTACAGCTCAATTTGAGGAAATGCAAGCTTTTGGTGTGAATTTGAATGATGAGGAGGTGAATGAGTGGGCTAATAATATTGGTTGTTCTGTTGGAAGCTTTCCTTCTGAATATCTAGGGCTTCCTTTGGGGGCTTCTAGGAATTCTGCTGCTATCTGGAATCCGGTAATCAGTAATTTTTCCAAAAAATTAACAGGATGGAAGGCTGCCTCTTTTCTTTAGCAGGGAGACTGGTCTTGCTTAAGTCGGTACTATGTTCGCTTCCTATTATTATTTATCTCTTTTAAGATACCAGCTTCGGTTCTTAAAAACCATGAATTCACTGATGTCAAATTTCCTATGGGGAGGGGGTGTTGAAAAAAGTAAGATCCATTGGGTTAGCTGGCCGAATGTATGTAGACCAAGGATGGAGGGGAGTTGGGTGTGCTGAATCTAAATTTGATGAATAGAGCACTTCTAGAAAAATGGACTTGGAGGTTTGCAAATGAAAGGGGGTCTGTCTGGAGGGATCTTATTTGTTCTAAATATAATTTGGACCCTTCTTTGTTATGTTTGATAGTAAGACTCCAAACAGAGTATCTTGGATTTGGAGATCAGTGGTTAATAACCACTTTAAAGATGACCCTATCGGCTCAAAGTTAAGAAGTTTGTATTCTTTTTTAGTTGGAGATGGTAAATTTATTCGATTCTGGCAGGACATTTGGGCTTTGGATTATCCACTTATATTAATTTTCCCTAGATTGTTTTCTATTTCGGTTAACAAAAACAGGCAAATTATTTGAGTTTGGGGAGTATAGCTCTTTCGGCTGGATTTGGGATGTGCAGTTTCACAGGAATTTAAATGACTGGGAGATAGAGCAGTGGGCTTTGATGACTATCATCTCGGCTTTTGCTCTAAATTTGGATAATTCGGATGGGATGATTTGGAAAGGGTCTGGGGATGGGGTGTTCACTATGAAATCTGCTGTCAATCTATGCTCATCAAGGTTCTTTATGTTCGGATGAGGCCTACTTCTGGAGTAAGATTGTTTGGAGGGGTCAGCTGCCACCAAAAGTGAGTCCTTTTTGTGGCAGGTTGTTCTAGGGAGGTTGGTGTTAAAACAAAACTGGTGAAAAGAGGAATAGAAAGAATTCAGAATCTGTTATGCCCTCTTTGCATGATGCAGGAAGTCTCCTTCACATTTGTTTTTCTCGTGTTCGATGGTGTGGGCTGTTTGGAATAAATTTCTTAACTTCTGGAAGATTCAAACTGTTTTCATTATAATGCTAAAAGTTTCTCTTGAATTGGGATGCGTTGAAGACTAATTCTCTGATTTGGTCTCTCATTCCAGGGGTAGTTATTTGGACTACTTGGAAATTGAGGAATCAATTGTTTTTGAATGAGGGAAGTTGGATGAGGTTGAATTCTTTTCTTAGCAAGGTTTAGGCTTGCTTATGGTTCCTAGCGAAGAATAAAGGGGTGCTTTAAAGACTCTCATTTCAGACCCCTCTTAGGGGACGTTGTTCCACCTTCTAATATGATTGTGTCTACTATTCCGTGGCATCCTCCTCCTATGGGTTTTGTGAAAATTAATGTTGATGCAGCTACGACTAAGGATTGGAAGAAGAGTGGTTTAGGAGGAGTTTTAAAAGATTCCTCTGGAACTACATTAGGGTCTTCAAGGAGCCTGCAGGTCCGGGGCCTCCAACATTTATGGAGTTAAAAGCTATTCAAAAGGGGCTAATGTTCTACGCTGATTTGAGCGAGGATCAAAGACAGGTTGATTATTGAAAGTGACAGCAAGATGGCAGTGGACTGGGTTAAGGGGGCTGAATTATGTCCTCATGTTTATGCTTATTGGTTACAGACATTGTTTACTGGCTTAATATGTTCGATGGTGTGGTTAGATGGGTAAGCAGGACATCTAACTTAAAGATTGATGCCTTAGCTAAAGAAGGAATTGGTTGATTAAATGTTGATGTTTATGGGTCACAAGGTGCCTTGTGTTGACCTGTCTGTTTACTTTACTTTTAGGGTTGTATCTTGTATATTATTGTTTCATTCAATAATATCCTAAGGCACTCTTTCCTCTTTCGCTGATTAAGGAGCTTATCAACAAGCACCTTCAATCAAGAATGAGGTTTTAATGAGGCCTGAAATTCTTATAAAAAAAAGAAATTATGGGATAGGTCTGACTTTTGTTTCCACCAATCAAGCATATCAAATTCTTAACATCAGGTTCTACTTTGTCCTCCAAATAATTTTCAAGTTCAGATTTTCCTTCACTAAAACACTTTCAGCCCTTCCTTTGTACTTGGTCTTGGAATAAGCAACAAATCAAGCAGCTCATCATTTTCACCCTAGAGACATTAGATTGAGAAGCAACACTTGGTTCCTCTTGGGATTTACCAATTAACAAACTATAATGATCAAACAACTCACTTAAAGTGTTTACAATTTCACTCAACTGCTCAGATTTCTCAGCATCGTAACTTCATCAATCACAAAGATTACATAATCCATCTTATGTCTAGGATCTAAAATCATAGAAATGAATAAGAGTGATTAAGATTTTCACATTCCCCCAATACTTGTATTTTTCCCTCATATTTGAAGCCATAAGTTTATGCTTGAGTTTGGATCATTTAGCTTATCATTAATTCTCATTCCAATGCCAAACACAACATGAAAATAATAATTGCTAGTAACATATGAAGAACCGGACAGCTTCAAGTAGCATCATAAAATGCTCTTAAAAATGGCAATAAAGCACGAGCATGCTCCCAATCTAAGTCAGTAGGTACCCTTCATTTTGAAACTTGAAAGCTCATCTCTATACTTAAAATCCTGCTCTCCCAACCTGTCAAAAGCTTTTTCGAATTTCACGCAGCATCTACATTAAAAATGTAAAATTCCATCAGTTTCAACATCCAAGCAAAAAACCCTTGCTCTCAATTTTTCTTGCTCACACACAACTTAAACTTTGCATCCTAGCTGGTGATGACCTACACATCTAACAGCCGAACGAATTCTAAAATCGAGTCATCCAAATTTCAAACCTTCTCTGACAATTAGATTTAATATGTGTGCAACACCTCATGTGATGTAATCACTCCTAAAATGCTATGTTTCCAATTGTTTAGCCTTTTTTTATATACTTGATCGCAACATCATTGGAGCTAGCATTATCTACGTGATTGTGAGCACCTTATCTATTCCCACTCAAGCAAGTGTTTTTCAATGCATTTCCCTATCACATCACCCGAATGACTAGGATGGGTGTAAAATTTAAGATTCGTTTATGTAATTTCCATTCATCATCAACAAAATGAATAGTGAGACACAAGTAACTAAGGTTTTGCCTAGAAGTCTATATGTCAGTAGTGAGAAA